>NC_137864.1:18994711-19262211 GCF_963924005.1 Protomyctophum bolini
CGCAAATATATTCAAGTCTAACTCATGTTGCTATGATTAGGTGACATAATGGTGATGTGAAACAAACGGTGTAAAAACAAACATTAAATTATCTTTATTGTTAATGGCATTTCATGTTTGTGTTTTTTGTTGGGGACAACATAACGTAACTTTCCCTTTGTCAATGGTGTTTTTAAAACAAACATTGAACTAAACACACATTAAACCTAAATCAACCAAATAACAAGATTCCTATACAGGATCTCCTCACTGGTCAACAAAAACACCTTGAAGACCCTAATGGGAGCCCTCGTACAAGGTTTCTTTCTTCAACTATGCATGCACCTCTAAGGCCCTTAAAACAAGGCTCCAGACTTCCCAAAACAAACTGGGGCTACTGCTTGGACTTACTCCCCGAACCCACCTCACCCCTGCCCAATTTGACAGGCTCAAATGGCTTGGGGTTGACGACAGTACAGCATCTCGCTACACCATCATAATACCCATGTACCGGTCTAAATACTTCCTTTGTCAACAAAGTCCACACCCACAACACCAGAGGGAGTTCAACAAACCATGTGCAACCCAGATTCGGCACAAACAAGGGACTAAGCCAGGGCTATATGTTGTGCCACCCCTTATCCCTAAACTTATTTGCCATTTTTTACTATTTAAAAAAACCTTTAATCAGCTAAAAATAGCTGATCTACAAGCTCACAACATGTAGATGTAGATTGGCTAGTTAATTTTCAAAATGGCAAATAAGTTTAGGGATAAGGGTGGCACAAGATGGAGCCCTAAACTCATTTCGCTCCTATGCCACCAAAATGTTGAATGCCCTACCAACAGTTATTAAGACATGCAAATCCCTCGACTCCTTCAAAACTGCTCTCAAATGGCACCTATGGACGGCTGCAATTTGAAACTGGCCCCCGTAAAATCTGAATCCCCCACTCACCCCTTTTCCCCATCACTGTTTCCCCCCCCCCCCCCCCCCTTTTACCTCTTCTATGATGATGATTTCCTGTTTTTGTCTATATAGAATTCTGGCTATATATTCATACGTCTCTAAATGTTTTGATGAATTGAAAATGGTGGGCCCTATTGTAAACGAGTGTAATGCTTTATGGTGTCGTCCACTCACAGTTAGCAGTTTTTGTATTGAGTTGTACTTGAAATGTACTGAAATTCTGCAAACTGTTAATGAAATCAATCAAAGTCATTAGTCAAATTCACATTTGCCAGGATCGTTAATGGTTTCACCCTCCCTGAAATACTTCCAGTTTCCATGGCAAACGATCTGGCATGTATAGGTCTTGACTGGCTTGAGAATACTTTCCCTGTAGTCCATAAGCCGACAGAGCAGGTAACTTCATTTGTTTCATTCAAACAAAAAAGAAGAAATTAATTTGTGTTCCATCTCTGTGCTAAATTTACCATTATCTATATCACCCAGATCACTGCCGGTGCCAAGAATATGATGTATGAAGCCAAGGATTTGATGAGCATCGCAGGCAATGGAACTGTGGACTGTGTACAATACGGCATCTCCTGGGCTGTTGGGATGATGCAGGAATTGCAGGCACAAGCACAAGTTCCAGTTCCTAACAGGAAGGCGGCTGTTAGGAAGCAGTCACCAGTTAAGAGAGCCATCGCTGCAGCTGCTCTGGAGCTGGACTCTGCACTGAACCTGTCTGAGGCCCTGGTGGAAAGAGCACTTCCCCCAACCAGTGCAGATATGGGTAAGTATTAATTTCTTAAAAATTGTTCAATTGATCATGTAATGGTCTTCTACATGCAATTTCTAACTGTAGTGTGTGTGTGTGTGTGTGTGTGTGTGCCGCTTCAATTATTCCCACCTGTCGCTGCTGCAGAAGATGAAGAAGACAAAACTGTGGAGGGCTTTGATCTGAAAACGGTCAGGTCCAGCTTCTCTGTGCGACTGTTCTCCCTCACTACCAAGCTATGTAGAAGAACCTACCGCCTAGTTGGCTCCAAGATACACACAGTAAAGGTCTGTAGATCAGTGGTTCTCAAACAATTTAGTCAAGGACCCACAAATTAATTAAAGTGGTTAAACCGGCATTCATACCCATTTAAGGACCTTTGGGAAGATGGTATTGACTCACATTGAGGGTAATAAAATGACAGTGGGGAAAGTTCATTCACACAAAGCAAATTCATAGAATAACTGAAACCTTTTGAGCTGTGTTGATGTAAACTTTTATTAATTGAACTAATTGCAGGACAACTGGCTTGGGGTTTTGGACTGGAAGGATCATGTTCAATTAAAGCGACAACAGGAGGAGGTATGGGGCATTATTGTGAGTGATTTGATATCGGTGAATTTTGGATGAATTAACACAGGGTTTTACTGTAAACTGCAATTTCAGTCTATTCACAAAGCTGTAATAAATATAATGATGAATCTTCATTGTCTTGATGCTGAAAACATTTAGTCCTGCTAGCACACAGTAACCCACTTCTGGGTTCAGTGGAGTGTATAAAAAAGGTTTGTTGATCTTTGTTCTTGCCCAACAGCTCTTGGGTAGTGAGTCCACGTCTTCTTCAGTTCCAGTCCACAAACGGCAGACTGGATTGACTTCGACCTGGAGTCTGCCCCAGCACCTCCATCAACATGCTGTGGGTGTTCTAGTCTTTGTGTCGCAGATGTACAACCTTATCACACCTTTGTCAGATCAAATCTTGCCTGTTGTTGTCCAAGTTTCCATCGACAATGCCTTTACCTACTTGATCCACATTTCCATCAATGGGCTTGCGGAGCCAGTTTGCACCAGCCTTCCCCAGCAGATGAGCAGGTCTCAAATCCGGAAAGTTAAGATACCACCCATTTTTAACGGGCATAAGGGTGGTAAGGGCAAAATTTTGTGAGCTTCATTAATGTGAAACGACAATTATTTTAGTTTTGATGTTAAGCTTATTTGGTGGGGCTTGGATTGTTTAAAAGTACAAATTCTATGCAATTTTTCAATAAAGGTGATGCATTCTATTTGACTGCTTGATGTGTAATCTTGTCACAAATCCAAAAACATGGGATTATATGGGAAACGTGATTACCTGACTGCCAGAATTGATTCACATTGAAGGAATCATCTTCCATCAGTCAGCTAAGAGTCGCTGGTTAGCCTCTGTACTTTAATTTGTCTAAAGGTTTAACGTTCAGTTTGCCAACTGGTTTAGAACTGTTGCCCACTGTTAGACCTTGTAACCATCACAAACTAGGCTTTAATGTAAACTTTAACATCACATCCATAGACAAGTCAATTGCAAATGCATCCCAGTAGCTGCAGGCTATATGAATTGTCTAGACTCTGTAGCAAATACTGGTATACAGAACCCAAGAAAGCTCAAGTCAGCCTTAGCTGAGATTTCTTTCATGGACCGGAATAAATTTACCCTTTATGAATGCAATTGGGACCCCAAAGTCCCATGTCCTGACCCTTATCCATAATTTATACATTCTGGATAATCGACCCGTTTCAGTAATTATGGAGGCCTAAATGTAGCAAGAATTCAAGATCTGATGTTCTATTAAGAACTCTCAAACACTATCCCATGAGACCTTGCAACCAATCAAATTCAATTTACCCTCTTACCATTGGATTATGTTCAGTGTTTTAGTAAAATCTATCCTCTCATACACAATGTAAACCGTAAGCTTGACTTGTGAATGGGTTATCAGTTATCGCTGATACAAGCTCACATCACAATGCCATGAGTTGAGCGCTTTAATACAGCAGTGATAACTGTGGAAAAAGCCACATGCAACGAAGTGTAAAACTCTAAGCTTGCTGCCTGCCTAGTCTTGGTTTGAGCATCTCAGTCTACAGTGGAATAAAATATATCGAGGCAAACATTCAGAACATATTCGTTTATTTCTTTCAGCACATTTGTTTATATTTTTACTTCTGGCTGGACTCAGATTTTGATGTGGATGCCCTCAGGGAAGAAAGACGGCGCCTCTTGGCAATTTGTTCCTGCCGCTTCTCCTTGGCCTCCTGTTTGTACAAACAAAAACAATGTGCAGGTCAAATACAGCAGCAGGATGTTTGCAGTCTTTACTCCTTGACCACCGCTGCTAAATGCTTCCTCAGACAACTTATTTGGCACTATAGTAAAATTGTATTCAATTAATCTACAGTTCAAAATGATAATTGTAAAGACAGACATTTAATTTGGGTTCAGAGTCAGATTAGTAATGAGCATTTACCATACTGTTTACCATATCTGTAATCCATTACTATAAAATTGAGTTAGTTGTAATTTTCATGCAGCCTTGTTTTGGGTGGTTTAAAAGTCACGTGACAGGATGCCATCAGAACATACACATCACCTAGCCTTAGTATTTGTCACCAACAAACTTCATTAAAAAGGTTTCAAGTTACCCAAAGTGGGACCAAGTATTTGACAGTTATGCCTGCCTCCTATGTTAAGGTAAAAGGGATTGAGAGAACAATGCAGTTCAACAAGACATGATTACGTCAGGGTGCATCTGGTAGAGCAGTTCCACAGTTACTATAGCAACACACTATCCCCCCTTAATGACTACAAGGCAGTCAAAGGGTCTGCTGGTGTGCCAAAATAACTTTAAATGCACAGCAACACTACTCTAGTGGAATAAGCCCATACCTTCATTCTCTTGGCCAGCAGTTTGGCATACTCGGAGGCCTCTTCCTTGTTTTTCTGGGTACGCCTTCTCTTCAAGGCAATGCGGCGCCTCTTGTGTTGCAGCACACGAGGTGTCACCAGCCTCTGGATCTTGGGAGCCTTGGTTCTGGGCTTCTTGCCTAATGGAAGAAGTGAACAAAGACAGTCGTCAGTGGCGATAAAGAACTTGTCAATAGCTTCAAATTAATTTGATAGTGTTCCTTATAATTTGTTTAAATCTGAACAAATTTGAATCAGTTTAAAACTAATTTAAGGAAGCAATTTCCCCCCTCTACGATTAACACAAGGTGCATACAAGTTGTAGTCACCCAAGCTGAGAATTCAGATTTAGTGATTGGGAGAGCAATGCAGTTCAACTTCAGACATGGTTAAGTCAGGTTGCATCTGGTAAAGCAGCTCCACAGTTACTATAGCAACACACTATCCCCCCTTAACAACTACAGGGCAGTGAAAGGGTCTGCTGGTGTGCTTACAATGTGCAATACCTGACATGTAAGTCATGCATTAAAAAAAACGATCAAATCTCACCTTCTTTAGTCACTGGTCTCCTAACGACATACTGTCTCACATCGTCCTCCTTAGACAGGTTGAAGAGCTTGCGGATCTTGCTGGCCCTCTTGGGACCCAGGCGACGTGGCACGGTGCTGTCAGTCAGGCCTGGAATTTCCTTCTCGCCTGAGAGGCAGACAAGTCAGCACAGGGCATTAAAGTTAATTTTTGTATGTATGCATCCGTTTAATGATATACACAAAAGCTGTAAATTTGCAGTACATTACATGTACAGTTGCATATTTAACTAGGGATAAGGATCCTGCGAAATAACGTAGATCGAATCGTACTGCAGCGAAAATGACTGATCTAACGCTCCGATCCAAGCAATCCATTCCAGTAGTCCACTCCAGCACTTATACACAGCAGATTCAGCATGTAGCAGCATGCAGAGGCCACGTGATCATAACAGTGTTTGCTAGTTGCAGGCAGCTAGTCAGCACCAATACACAGCATAGACTTAAATATGTGCTGCATCGGATCAGTATGTGATTCGTATCGGTATTGATCGATGCTGCCATATCGATATCGGATCAGAAGTGAAAAATCAAGATCGCAGCATTAATAAGTAGAAGTTTAAAACCGTGAGCTACCGATGTATGATATTTTTAAAGGATTAGTCAATAGTCATATGGAGTGACTGCAGACACATGTCAAATGTCAAGTGCAAATAACTAGGTTATTTGCAAATATAAAAGTCTTTGAGAGAGCAAGTACAGTTCCAATCAGCCATGGTAAAGAAACTGGTCGTTTCTGAAATAGGCTCTACAGTTACTTTGGCAACACACTTTCCCCCCTCATAACTACAGGGCAGTCAAAGGGTCTGCTGATGTGCCATACAGTCAATTGTTTCCAGGGCAGTCAAAGGGTCTGCTGATGTGCCATACAGTCAATTGTTGAAAAACGTCCATAAGTTTTCAAATTTCAAAAAAGAATAAAGGCAATGGCTGATCATTAAGCTCACAGCATTGTGATGCTTGTAGATCGGCCGTTTATTTTTGCTGCTCCATTTGATTAAAAGTAATAATTACCTTTCTTGACGATGACCAAGTTGAGAACGCTGAGGTTGGCGTCGACAATGCAACCACGGACAGACTTGCGCTTACGCTCGCCAGTCCTGCGGGGGCGGTAGCAAGAGTGGCCCTTGTAGAGCAGCAGGCGCACACGGCCATGGGTCAACACACCCTGCTTCATTGGGAAGCCCTGTTTGTCGTTGCCTCCACTGATGCGCACCACATAGCCCTGCATGAGCAGATAATGACATGAATATTTACTGTACTGCATTAATGTGTCCGACATTGCAGAACTATTTCAACATCAACTAGTATTTTATCATTTGCTAGGTTTAATGATTTTGTGATTGAGAGAGCAATGCAGTTCAACTTCAGACATGGTTAAGTCAGGTTGCATCTGGTAAAGCAGCTCCACAGTTACTATAGCAACACACTATCCCCCCTTAACAACTACAGGGCAGTGAAAGGGTCTGCTGGTGTGCTTACAATGTGCAGTACATGACATGTAAGTCATGCATGCATTATGATGCATACAAAATCTAGTGTCATGTGGTTAATCATTTCGAACTTGACTTACCTTCCACTCATCACCCAGGGGGTCGGCAGGCACCTCACTGGCCATGCGCTTCTCGTAAAACGTACGCAGCTTCCTTTCATCGTCCACTTCGATGAGTTTCTGACAGCCAGTGGCCGGGAACGATATGTTCAGCTGTAGGACAAACACAAATCGACCAACAATTTATTTCACTGCAAAACGTTTGCGTAAAACATGCAGACTTCACATGTCCCCGTTATGTGTAGTGACGAATGAAACTTGACCCTAGAACTCTCGAGTTAAACTAGTTCATGGTGTAACTGTAAATTAGCCACTACAGTATGTATATGTATACAAGCAGGTCAGATCTGCATAGCTTCTTGGTAGAACTCTGAAATGTTGACAGGAAGCTACCAATTCACAACACAAGCAAGCCAGATAGGTGGAAATCCTGGACCTGAATGTTCAATGTGCTTGAATTGGGATGGGATCACAGACACGCAAACGTCCGTAACCTTAACGTCACAAAAGCTTAAACCTAACCTTAAACTTAAACACGATGCCTAACTTCACAGAAATTATGCGCAACCTCAAAACCACGTTGACCTGGCTAAACACCGGGGTAATAAGTGTCCCACCGGTAAGGTTAGTCCGATACCTCTGCTAAGCTAAGTAGTAGCCACTTTACACAACCATTGAAACAAACTAGTACGATTCGATAACTAGATTGAACATAAATCACATGGCATAAACACGTTAGTAAAATAAACGTTATAACTTATTTTAAACTTCTTAGGTGCACATTTTCTGGCAGTACTACTGTACTAGGCAGCCATATTTCCATTCCCTTTCAACACTATGGATCGTGCTAGCTCCGTGTATAATCAACAAACATCCGAAGTGGTAGAGCCATGTTTCACACAACAGAGTACACATATAGAACATGCAGATTCAGGGCTTCAATCATACCGGGTTATTTTATAGAGAATGTGAGAATATAAAGATAAATATTAAAGTCAAAGTTTGTACCTTCATTTTGCTAAACTGCCCAACGAGAGGCCACGGAAAAGAGACCGGATATCCGCCTTCGTTGTCTCACTTAGGCTGAACATTTCTCGCGATAACATACGTTTTCCTCTTCAGATTATTTCATGCCCAATATTATTAATACTTTGATGGACATTTGTAAACACACACATTATAACATGTTTTTTTTAAACAGAAATCATTTATTAAATTTAAAACTGCCTTAACGCAATGTATGTAATATAAATAATGGCTATAATAATTTGACGAGATTTTTTATTTATTTTTAAGAACACCGCTTCGTTGTACTACGGTGTAGCCAGCCAGAAAAAGCAGACCTACAAGCTTGAAGCATACAACGCATCGCGGATATTACGCGATGTGAGTTTGTGAGCTCTGATATTTTCGGCGCGCGCGACACCGTCGTACGAGTACAAATTGGGGCTTTAGTGTTGCCATGTCCACTTATTATACGCAACGTTGGGCTTGTTTTCTGTAAAGTTGCTTGAAAAAATTAACCTCGCGTCTGACGCGTCACCAGACTTTCCAGTTGCAGTATGCGTTTTTTGGGCTTGTTTCTAAGCGTACATGCTTTTTTTGGCTTGTAATGTTTCCTAATGTTGTTTAAACCTTAGAGTATACTCTAAGAGTTTTAAACCTGTGAGCATACTTGTAAATCGGCTATTTCCCAAATGGCTTCTTTTGGGCTTGTTTTCGTAGACCTGCCTGACCTGGTTGCTTATTTCTCAAATCGGGCAACACTGGCCAGAAGTGCGCTTGCGCTGGCGTCAAGGGTGCCAACAACCAGAGCTATAGAGTAAAACGGAGTTACGAAAACTCCGTTCACTTCATGGGGCCAGTCCAATGGCGGCTCAGACTTCTATTGAGAATGGGGAGTCGGGGACCACAAATAGGGACAAGTCCTGGACCGGAAGTAGGCAGAAATGCATTGGACCCAGGCAACAGCCCAGCTTTAATGATCTTAAATCCCTTTATTTTAGATTGTTTTGTAGTAATTGTACAACATAAACATTACAGAGACTTTAGTTGCCACTGTACAATACTTTGAAACAGTTGTCATGTTGCACGCATGCCTAAAATAGCTCTTATTTGCGCCGCCCTCGTTGAAAACAATGCATTTAAAACTCCAGCTTGTCCCCCTTTCAGGCTGCACGAACAGCGCTCGAGCGCTCGGTTTCTGCCCCCTCAATATCCTAACTCTTCTTTGTCTTACTCTGGCTCTGCCAACAACGAGCGAGTAGTCTGTCACTGACTGTCCCTGAGCTGGGCTGGCCAGCCAGTGGCTGTCACACACAGTCAAAAGTATATAGGGGTTGAACGTCACGACCACGGGCTAATGGATTATGGCAGTAGTGGTCTGCAATGCAACTGTGTTCGCTATGTTATCGCATCGTCAGATTTACAAAAGGCATCGCGTTTGAAGACGTCGCGTGAAATCTTCTCCTCCGGTCCGGTCCGGGTCCCGGCCGTCTCTGAGAAAAACACGCCAGTGTTCTTCTTCCATGTAACACAGTGACTGACTGTGTCTTCTAAACTGGTGGTGTCCTGTTCACACTGTCTGTGTCACACTCAGATCTAGTCCAGACATGAGTAACGTTGATCTTATTTTTTGGGACCAGTTGCAGGCTGGTAGCTCCGAGGTGGACTGGTGTGAAGGCAATTACCTCATCTACCCCAGCATCGCTGAGTTTTACAACACGGTTGGTGGTGGTGATCACTTTATTATTATTATTATTATTATTATTATTTTGTCTTTTTCCCTTAAATACGTTTCTTTGTTTGTGTTGTTTTTGCACAAGGCTCTTTTGTTTTGCTGTCACATATACGTTGCTAAATTCTAAACTTGATGGCTGTTCTTCTCTATGTGGTTATGAACTGAATGTATGCTTTGTTTATGCAAAAAAATAAATAATTAAGTTTCAACTTATGAAAGAGATGGTAGTTTTAAGCAAGACACATATTGTGTCTCCCGGTTATTTAAGATGTTGGAGGATGGATGCGATTTTGTTTCCTGTTCAATATTAACAGCTATTTTTATGGTTATTTTCAGATCTTCCCATATAGAACATTATTTATTGCACTTTTGCCAATTATATCATTTGCTTGTTCAATTCCACTCTAACATTTTGGCTCATCTTTCTTTCTCTTTTATTTATCATTCCAGATCAGCAACATATTGTTTTTTATTTTACCACCTATATTAATGTGCTTGTTCCGCCAATATGCAACACATTTCAACAGTGGGATATATCTAATATGGATCCTACTAGTTGTGGTTGGTAAGTTGCTTTGCTTATAGTCTGTCTTTATCTCCTTATTAGCTGCTTTTTATTTTATACCTGAATGTGATTCTATTTTGATACAACTTTGCAAATGTTAAATGCTATTTTAAACCCTTAGCAATAACATACTATATATATATATATATATACTGTAAATGTTTTCCTAAAACAAACCAGACTATTTTCTAGAATTTAGTTGGCACACATTTAGTTACTTCTTGAATCCTGGTGTTACTTTATGTCAGTGGCATACGAGATGATGGCTGTGTTTTGTCCATCTCAATCATATTGCAAACACACCACTTGCCCTGTCAGCAAAGATAAGGATAGGAAACTGTCATGAGACAACTCCCACAACCTCTGTTCCTGAGGGGTGACCGTTCCTGAGGGGTGACCTTTTAATGGGAAGTCAAGTCAGATACTGTAAAGACTTGGCTTATGTAACACGGTTGCTGCTGACATTCTTAATGTAATTTACTGAAGGTTAATTCTGTCTAATTGTACATTGTAAATCAATTCTTGATCGTGCAATTTTAATTGATGATTGATGTATACACCATTTGAGAGCAGTCAGCAGTCTCATTTAAAAATCAAACATCAAAACCTGAGCACATCATCCATGCAAACTGAGTAAGTAAGTAAAGCAAAAACAAACACTCCAGTGTTGATGCAAAAATATGCATTTGGGCTACTGCCAAACAGCTGTTATTACAGAATAAAGTCCCTGGCCTTTACAGTGTTGTCCTCAGTTGGCTGTCCTGTCCACATTTCAACATCTAGCACTGAACCAGGAATGTGTGCTCTTTATGATGGGATAATGTTCTGAATTGCATCATTAACTAAGAGGCAGACATGTTTTGTGTGTGAGGACATGGTTGTTGTTGGGACATAAATATAATATAGCCATGTAGGGTCACATTCTTTCCCTCACTAGAGTCTCTAGAACTAGGATGACCTCTGACTAGGACATTAGTTGTATGTTCTAGTATGAAAAGTGCAGCTGTTTACCCAAGCCCATCCAGGCGGCCACAGGCCTATGATTGATTGATTGAAATTTTAATTTCAGTGTGCAGAATGGGTACATTTCAAACGAAAGCAGAAGTCAATAAAACAAACTGTTACTGTGGACGACAGTCACGGCCATGGTTAAGCATTACACTTGTTTACAACAACCAACCACCATTTTCAATTCATCAGAACATTTAGAGACATACAATATCTTGTGGACCAGACAAACTGCAAGATGCCTACATATTCATCACTTAGGTTGAGTAGTCGGATAGCTACCATGCAATAATGTTCTATATTTTATTTTAACTAATTTTTTCCCCCTTCTTTTTTATTTCAATTATGTCTGCCCATAACGTCTCATGCTAGTCGCCTGTAGTGCCTCCTATGAAAACCGATAATATCAGGTCTGTTGGACCCTGATAACTAAAAACAAGGAAGAACGGGGACGATGACATTCTGCATACAATTTAAAAATATGAATTCATACTCCTGCATGTGTAGGTGCCAGTAGCAAAATAGTTTTAGTTATGATTTTGTGAACGTTGTGAACACTCCATTATGCACACTTTTTACTTAAAAATCAATACAATACATATTTCATAAGCCAAATCTTGGGCTTGAGAAGTGAAAGTTTATATATTGCAAATTTTACATGCTTCTGGAACAAATATTTGATTTGTCTAACTTTGGTTAATGTTGTCTACATTTACTATACCATATACTATTACAGTGACATTACGACAGATTTTCACTGGAACCATGTTATTTATTTATTTTATCAAGTGAAACACTTTTTCTAAACATAGTTCTCCTAATCATATATGTTTTACAAAAATTCTGGTTTTGATATTTATTCACTTGAAATGAAATGTGTTTTGTAATGTTGTATTTGCTTTTTCCCTAGGTATTGGTTCTACATATTTTCATGCTACGCTCAGCTTTCTTGGTCAGATGCTGGATGAGTTGGCCATCTTGTGGGTACTTATGTGTGCCATTGGCATGTGGTTCCCCAAGAGGTACCTACCCAGGATGTTCAGGAAAGATCGGTAAGTTACAAAACATGGTACAACAAAAGGATTGTCTTTGCAGTCTTACGCACATTACAAAGTACAAATTTACTAGAGGTGAAGGTCTTGTGACGTTTCAATAATGCACTTTTTTCAGAACCATCAAAAGATTCCACTGTTATTTATAACATATTCCATTGCAGTTAAATATAATGTCACGATGAAACAAACTTCTCCTTTGTATGTTTTGCCAAGAAAAATTTCCTTCAAACACTGAGCCAAGTTTGTCTGTTGAGTTTACTGTTGGTCACTCTTTCTAATCTTGTGTCGACTGGTATGGCTGTCCAGTTTAATTATAGGTCTGGTCAAGATAGCTGACACCAGTAAATACCACATTGCATGTCTTGACTTCTCTTTTCCTTTGTCATAAAGCCAGTATGCCTGCACCCTAACCTCAAGCTGAACCTTCCAAGTTCAATATTGTTAATTATGTTCTTATACAGTGGTACAGTATAATAACAGTATATCCATCAAAATCATAACTTTCAACCTGGCATCCTTATTTTTGGCACATCTCCATGTGAAATTTTGGGGGTGGGGGGTGTAATATAGCCCCAAAACAGGCTGGTGCGACACGTTGTGAGCTTGTAGATTGGTCGTTTTTGTTGTACACCATCATAAGACCAAAGGTACGTTTGAATATACTGTATGCACTGAGCGCATACGTGAGTGCACTCCCGGTGCGCATATCTGAAGTATAAAATAGGTTAAAAAAAAATAGGTAACAAGAATTGATGACATCGTTGCCTAGAGACGAGCAGCCAATCAGGACACTAGGTTGTCAGTACAGCCAATGAGAAACATAGGTCTCAACTACAGCAAGTGGGTGTAAAAGCACCGCAGAGAGAACATTGACCAGATGTGCAGCTGGTAAAAATAGTTGCTAATTGACTTCATTGATTGAATTTGACATGTGTTCATCAAAGTTTTGTAACTTAAGTTGCTTTTCCAAATCCAGGTCACGGTTTAAAGTGGTCATTGCCATCTTGTCGGGGATCACCACTGGGTTGGCCTTCGTTAAGCCAGTCATCAACTCATTGTCACTAATGACCCTGGGCATCCCTTGCACTGCACTGCTCATTACTGAGCTAAAAAGGTTAGTATATTGGGTCTGTTATCTTAATGGAAGCATAGAAAACATACAAGCTCACCCAGTCTACATGTCAAAGTGTCCCTGACTCCCTCCCCTTGGGGCTAGCCATCTGAGCAGCCATCAGCTCGATGACGCTGTAAATTTATTTTCCCTTCCCCCGGGGACCAGGAAAATACTCCCCTGAATGATTTGTACCGTATATTAGTTCATTAAGTCAATACAATGTGAAAGTTATTTGTCAGTCTGTTTGTGCAAACCTTATTCACCCTTATTATGAGGCAATTGTCAGGCTTCTGTGATACAGTGATTGCACTAACAATTACTCAATGTCAAGACGAGAGTCTAGGCATGCACCACTTTTGACCTATTGTACTCTCACTGCCTCAGCATACCTCTGTCCTTTTAGCAATTTTAAGGGTCATTCATGTTTTTTTACTTGCGTGCTCGCGCGGACAACCGGACATACATGGTATGTGTGTTGCCATCCTTCCGAATGTGCTTTGTTTCTCTAATTCTGGCCTATGTTGCAGCAACTTGGGGGCGTGGTCTGTTTTTTTCCGTTTCCCACATCCGATCCCTGATTCACCACTTTCAAATTTGTAGCCCTCATTTAGCCATTGTTTAACCTGCATGTAATTCTTGACATACCATAACTCGCGATGGCAGTCATCTTTATTAGCAGCTTGTTTTTGTTCTGCTAAGTGCAAGAGTTCCTGTTGCCCTGGCTGATGATGGACTACTGCCCATAGACTGTTTTTCTGCTAGTATTTACAGAGGGAAGGCTACAGGGTCACTGACCTTTGCTCATACCACTAATGACTTGATGGACATTTTTGCAGTCCATTACAATGAACACACACCCTGAGCTCAGTGGTATTATTCTGCCGAATTATTGACCATAATCTAAGATGAAGTAAAATTATGATAGTTATAGTCTCACAGTTTAGGGATTGTCAATAGTGAATACAGTACAGTATATAGCCCCCTATTTGGGCAGTAGTGGCTCAGGACTGGGAATCCCCGGTTTGATCCTGACACCACCTGGTATCATATTGAAGTAAGTGTACTTGAGCAAGACTGAACCCCTATGATACCTGGGTGCTGCTCCTAACTCAGAACAAATGTGTACTTGGCAAAGCTTGCCTTTTACAATCTGCCCTCTATAATAATCTCTGGCTGTATCTTGCGTTGCTTCCCTGAGCTTTTCAGTCCCTGGTGTGAAAGAATCTTCACCACAGTGCTCAACCCCGGATAGACTGGGCTGGCCTTTCATTATGTTACAGTATCTCTACCTCAAATGGTTTACTCATTCCACTATCTCTGCGGGGAGTAACCCTAGTGCCGTTTCTGTACTCTTATTCTGTACTCTAAAGTTTTGATGACCTAAAGTTCATCATAAAATATTTCACAGACAAAAATGATACAATTGAAATTATTTAATCTAGCCTATTTCTAAAAAGATCTACAAGTATCATGTGCCCACCATTTCAAATGGTAGAAATTATTTGTGTAGCTCTGTTCTTTCCCTGTTAACCTGCCGGCCATTCTAAAGTGACACCCGTCACCTAATATATTTATTGTTATACACTGCTGTCTTTGTCCTTCCTCAAAGACGTATTATTTGCCCTTTGTGTCTCTATTTTTGTATTTCTTCTTGCTGATTGTGTAGTGGCAGAATGTGTTATTTTTCTCTATTTTTCTATTTAAGCTACAGACAGCTTGCTACCACACACTTAACCTGGCAAGCTGTGCAGTAGCTGTACATGGTTCATTCCAATTAATACCCAACAACCTAGGAACATTTTCATCAAACATCATGTGTTAAATTAATGTAATCAATGTGTTTGTCACAATGTTATACTAGTTATATAGGGTCAATAGAGTATACAATGGGTCCTTATCTCCTTGTGATACAGTACATACTTGACTCTGGTCTCGGCTGCATGTGTCTGACTGGTATGCCTGAGGACAAGGCTAAGAATAGATGATTAGCACATGTCACTCTTGGTGGATGGAGGAAACCACTGTAAGATTTGTTTCCGCAGTGTTCTTTAGCAGAATGCTTGAGTGAATTTGGTTATACATGATTGTTAATCACAACTCACATGGCTTCCACTATAGAAAGGAAGGAGACCTGTATGTGTGCTTTAAATGAGAGAGATCTCTTTATTTTATTACTCTTTGTCCATTCTAAAAACATGGTAAACACGAAAGAGGTATGCAAAAAATAATAATCATAATATACTTTTGTACCATGTCTCCACATAGATGACTTTCAACAGAGGCCTAGAGGCTCTTATTGAGGCACTTATCCCCCCTTCGTACCATTTTAATAAAAATAAAAATAATAGCTACTTGAAGAAGATAGTTTATGCAAGAGAGAGACAAAGGGTAATAGGACCACAGATATTATCAGATGTTTCCACTCATTTTCCACATGAGTGGAAACTTACGGAGAGAAACCTATTTTCGAAGCAAATCTACGTGCACTGCACTCTTAGTAAAAAAAAAGAACCATCGGATATGTTTCATAACATTGTTTACATGCATGGCTGCTATTACATGTAGCTCTGCTGTTCATTACTTATCATGCAGATGGCAATGCAACTTGTGTTTTTGACTGTAGAGGTTTTCTTTTTGCCAAAGAGCAGTACGTTTTTTGTTAAACTGACCTATATTTTCACGATGATAATAATACTGTGCATGAATGTTATTGTGTTAGTGACAGATTCACAGTATATCAGCCTGACTTGTGGCCATTCTCTCATTAAGGCTTCTCTACCCAGCCATATGCATGCATTTGTAAGTATTCTGTTTTTGTTTGCAGGTGTGAGAACCCACGTGTCTTTAAACTGGGACTGATCTCAGGGATTTGGTGGGCTCTGGCACTTCTCTGCTGGATCAGCGATAGGATATTCTGTGAAATGTGGTCCTCTGTCAACTTTCCCTACTTACATTGTGCTTGGTAGGTTGGAGGCAACTAAACAAAAACAATATATTGTGTTTTCTATCACAGATTGTACTACTTGCAAGTTAACCATTATCCCCAATGGCAGTTTCAAGGAGTGCAATCTGATCTTAAAACTGTTTTGTTGCAAGGAGTTGCACCAAAAATAACCAATGCTACTTTTAGTTGAAGATCTGTCATTTTCTGTCAGAGATGCTGTCAAGTAGAAATGATGTTGTTTTTCTTTCACTCTCTTCCTCCGAAAGGCACATCCTCATTTGCCTGGCTTCCTACTTGGGCTGTGTGTGCTTTGCATACTTTGACGTGGCGACCGAGGCACCGGAGCGAGGGCCTGTCATCATGTTCTGGCCTAATGAGAAATGGGCCTTTATCGGTGTACCCTATATTACCTTACTCTGCGTTCACAAGAAGTCTGCTGTCAAGGTGACTTAATTTTGGGCTAAGCCTATTATTCTGCCAGTTAGACTCCAGAATGTCTCACAAGGATGCATCCTAACATCAACTGCAGACTACTAACATGTCTGCAAGTTGGTCTGAGTCAGCCGGTGATCTTGAGATAGGATCTTGACAGTAAACCACCCTTTGGCCTACAATAAGTCTTTCCCGCTTTGGCCCTACTTTAGCTGCAGTTTTGTTACAGTATTCTAACCGAGCACAAAATGCATACCAAGATTTTGAAGTGACACAATATCAAAGCCAGGAAACCTGCCACATCTTTTTATTTCAGGCGCACCAAGTGAATTCTCATGTTTTGGAGAAAGAAATCATGTGCTCAGTTTATACAGTATACTGAGTATAGCATCATGTATGGATTTAGGTGTTCCACAGATAACTGAGGGAAAATGTATTCCAAAGTTTTATGGTAACTTTTTACTTCAAAACACCATCTTATACAGTGTTATATTGTGATATAAACATAATCCCAGCATCTTATAGATGCTCTCTTGTTATTGTGATGTGTGCATTTAGGCACTGGAGACATTAACTGTGAGTATTGCATTATGCGTCAAACTTCCAAAGCCTTATTGCATAACCAGTCTCACATTGCTATAGTAATTTGTCAGAAAGCTGCTATTTAAGTGGTTTATACATTATTGTAGAACTCTTGTAAAAACAGCACCACCTTTTTACATTTAAATCTATGAGAAATGACCAAAAGGCGACTGCATAGTTCATACCACAAAAGGCTTTAACAGGTGCTGGTCAGTGCGCATATTTTGGCACAGTGGAGCATTTAAAAAAGTTGAGAACTGTTTATTTGTTGCCGTGGGCTGCTTATTGTTAGCTAACCAATGATGATACATTTTGTCGAGATTACTGACTCAAGCCTTGCTTTAAAATGAGTAGACAGAGCTCCTCGATGAGGTTGTGATATGTCCATTGTCCAGTACCCTACCCACAGTCAAGGGGTGGAGGTCCCGTACCCTACCCACAGTCAAGGGGTGGAGGTCCCGTACCCTACCCGCTGTCAAGGGGTGGAGGGTGTGAAAATCTTCGAATTTCAGGAGAAAGTGTTATAGGCAGTGTAAGGCAATTCATGAAGGCCTCATGTATTTCGAGTACATAAGCCCTTTTTACATAAATATAAACAATAGGCTTCTTCTCAAAGTTGTGCCATGTCTGATTTCCAGCATGCCAGTGTGAAAATTAAGGATTTTTCTTTTATATAAATGTATATGCAATTCTGTACATAGTTAACACTTCCTCATTATCTAACATACTTAATTTTGCAAAGGAAATGCTGTATTATGCAAACATGTCATCTGCATTATTGTCTGGAATGTACAGGTACCTTTTAATAAGAGTAGCCCAAACAATTAGGTGAACAGAATGTGAACAGAAAGTTATTTACATTAAATTCATTGGTCGTATATACATGTTTTGTCAATATATGTGATAATTGAGTTCCCAATTGGAAGATACTAGTGGGACATAATGAAGGACATATTTAGCACAAAATTTAAGATGGCTTTAAACTCTAAACATAACTCTAATTAAGATTTTACAGTTTTAGGCTAAAAAGAAATAATGTTGAACTATAGTCCATCTACATCCATGAAACACTTTGCAAACAAAATTATTTGTGAAAGCTTAGCTTAAACATTTAAAAAAGAAAGAAAGGGAACATTTCACCAGCTATTCTTCAACTTTGTATTACCTTTTGGTCTCGACTTAGTATTTTGTCTGTATAATATTTTCCTCCAGATAGTAATGTGTTAACTTGTGCAAAAAGCCTTAATCAATGGGGATGATGAATTGTAAAGATAAATGAATGCACATTGTGTCCCAAGTTTGTATGGCTTTGTACTACCTTTCTGACGTGACTTAATAGAGCTGGGCAATATATCGATACAATATTGACATGTACTAATTTTGGTTATGATGTAATTTTGTCATTATTACCTAAGTATGGGGTAAAACTGTGTGATGGATTAGAGTTTATGACCTAACCACCAGCATTTAAATCAGTGTTTTTGCTGTTTAATCATGTAGAATTCAAAACCCCATAGGATTTAAAACAATCCAGGATTACCAAAGTTTCAAATGATAGATTCCAGGAAGTAATCCTACTGCTGGGCGTGGATGAATTAATCCCATATTGAGCTTTCTGGAAACTAAAATTCAATACACATGGACGTTTATGGGACACCATTTCTTTACTTTTTTATTTATTTTTAATTAATAGTTTTTTTTATTTAGCCAAATTAAGTATTAAGTAATGCACAACCAAAATATAAACAATTAATTATGGATGTGTGGCATTGATATATTTGCAATTTCAACTGTTGGTTTTCAAATTCAAATTGGCTGCCCTGTTTTTTGACAATGTCGAGAGAGTGGACGTATTGACCAAGAATATTTATATTGCAGGTCAATTTGCATTAGTATTGATAACCCTAAACCTTTTCAGAGTGGTTCATTCCTGAGATGCAAAATCGAATGCAACCTATAAAATGGCAAATTAATGCATTTGTGATTGAGCATGATAGTCTAGTCTAGCTACACATTATACAGTATGTGCTATAATGTAATACATAACACTGACCGTTGCAGGGTTGCACAGTGTCCTGAATTGGAAAGCCTCTGTCCCAGCAATTAAGAAATACAGTATAGTGTTTTCCTTTGGAATCGCAGTCACGATTTCTAATCATATATTCATATGACTACATTTCATAATTAGCAATTAGTTTAATAATTATTGACTGAACAGGGTGCAGAACAGTGTGCCACATGTTTTATCATGAATAGCAGCATGGTCTGTTCTATAGATGTATAGTATTCTCAGTCTGTCTGTACTTGTAGTGATGGTAAAGACAACTTGCACATAAATATTTATTTTCATAATTTATCCATATTTGTAATGTTACCATAATGTTAGTATTCTATTTTATGCAATAAACAGTCAATTCTTGTACTTGTGTTGTTGTTTTGGTTGTCATGTTTTATCCACCAGATGGCACACTTTTGACACCGTTTTCACTTCAAGCATGGTGGTACACCATTGAAAGCTTCTCCAGTTTACAGGAGGAGAAGCCTAGGAGATTATGGTTACAGACTGATTTGCACACACAACATGGAGATGTCAAAAGATTCAGACTTGATCCTTTTTTTGTATGTAGTATGCCATGTTGGAAAGTAACTAATTTCAGGTACAGGTACTGTACAGGGGGGGGGTACTGTACAGGTACTGTACAGAAGGTCCTGGGTTGATTCCCGCTGGGGATGCTGTTTGTGCTTGGGGCATGTTCTCTCCTCCGTATCATCAGTGCCCATACCCTAGGTGGTGTTGGCAAAATATCTGTGTGGAGTTTGCATGTTCTCCTCGTGTCCCCTAGGCTCACAAAAAACATGCAGTAATCCTGGTCTCTATACTGCCTCCCCCTGGTCAGACGGGCCGACTGATGGAGGGGAAAGGAACTGGTTAGAATAACATCCACACGCTATGTCCAACTGGGGTAACTCCCCCCTGTTAGGTGACATGGATCTATTCTATGGAATCTAGAAAGAAGCATGAGGTCAATCCGCTGCTCTTCCCAGGTTGGCAGAGGCAGTGTAGCGCCAAGGATTACATTAGATAATTGACACTGGGTGAAAAAAATTGGTTGCAAAAATGGTGGGATAAAATAACAAAAAATAAACATTAGTACTTACATGCAGTATTTCCAAAGAATAAAATATAATTTATACTTCTAAACCACTACATCTCGTAGACTTTGTAGATTTGTATTAGCTATAGTGCACTACAAAATGTACATGAACCATTTCAGCATTCGACTTCTATTTTCAAAAGATTTCTATACATTTTGAAAACTTGTTAAATGGGATATTCTGCATAATGAGTACGTTTACTTTTGGTAAAATAATATATTGATATATTGTGTTAAATATACTTTAAGTTTGATGCCAATACTTTCATACATTTACTCAAGTATGTTTTTTAAATATTTTGGCAGATTCGTTATGGTAGCCTATATGATAATGTGAGTAGTAGCTACTTTCTTCCACTGCAGGTTGTACATTTCCCTCTACCTTGAAGTCTTGTTTCACCATCTTTGAATTATTTGAATGTGTGATTAATTCGTTTTAATTATATTTACAATGCAATAATATTATAGTAGGCTAATTTTGTCTGTATTATTATTATTATTATTATTAGTAACATGATGTGAGATGTGAGATATCCCCCGTGCCCAGATGTGTACACCTGTAGTGTAGAGAGAGAAAAAGCCTTTTATAAAAGCACCATAAAAGGGTCCTTCCTATGATGCTAGTGATGCCGATGGTAACCAGAGCAGGGCTCTGATGGCTCTGGGTAACGGTAGTTCAGCTGGAGGAAGTCCCACCTCTTGTGACCAGTAGGGGCCCTCATTCGTTCTCAAACAAGTCAGTCTAGATCATGGACCAGATAGAAGCAGAAGACGAGCGGTTTTGATCTGGTTGATTTCATGGGATTTATACTGTACCTTTTGCTCCGAGTTTTACACGACACACAGAGCTTCCAAGTAGAATTACTGTAACGCGGGGGCATCAGCCATCAAGACCTTCGGCAATCGAGACGCAAGATGTGGTTTGTAATTAAAACGCTGAACAATAATTGACGACGCATTTGTCGAACCATAAAGGCTGGATTTCCAGAACCAATCTGTCAAACAGGGACCACAGATGTAATTCTTTCTACTGCGGTTGACATTTGTAAATACAGACAATGATGTCAGGAAAGCATTTCAAGGCTCATGAAGTGAGCTGCTGCATCAAATATTTCATATTTGGATTCAATATAATATTCTGGGTAAGTAGCTTGCATCATAGCCCCGTTGTCTGCGGTTTTGGGCCTGACATGTCCTAAACATAAATTATTTCACACATTTCCAAGGATTAACGGATAATCAATTATGGCTTTTCCCATTTTGTAGGCTATGTTTTGTTTGTTTGATTTGTGCTGAAAACCAAAAGGGGGTTATGGCTGCTCTATTTGTACAGTGTTATATGCATCAATATGCAGACTGCCATTAGAAATTCAAGACATTCTTGCCTCATATTTTCCAATATGCTAGGTTTTTCCCCTACTTGTTTTCATGAGATTCATGTGATTACCGTACATCATTTAAACACTAAATTGTTTGGCAGGCTTTATAGTTCTGTCTTCTGTGCACTAGCTTCCTGTGTCACTCCCAAGCAAGCTTTCATTTATGTTTTGCTTTGTCAACAACATACTGTATACTAAAGACCAGGGCCCCCCCCACACACACACACACACACACACACACACACACACACACACACACACACACACACACACACACACACACACACATGCACGTCTCTCACACACACACACACACACACACACACACACACACACACACACACACACACACACACACGCTGTGGTGTAGTGTAGCCTTTACTACTTTACTTTACATTCTACTTTATATGGCTTGTACTTGAAAGCCTTGTTCTGATTGTGCTCGCTCTTTCTTCAATATGGGTGAGAAGTGAACTGAGACGGAACTCACTGAAGAACAAGAAGGCAAAGGTTATGCCTGTGGTGTTTGAGAAACAATATTCTATTCTATTCTATATCCTTCCATTAGATGTTGAAAATGAAAATCATATGACCATAGTCTGTATTGTAATCTGATAATACATACATGTATTAATTCCAATATTGTACAATGACCAGTGTATGGAGATTTGTGTTATCCTTGAGGCATATGGTCTATTGTTGATGTGTTGGCATGGAAACACCATCCACTGTTGGTCACCTCACCTGCTATACTAATCCAATAGATTAAACTCAACAGTATGGGAATAAAGAGGTTTATTAATTAACTTTTGCTTGAATGATATAGATAGGCAGAGCATGGCAGCGATCTTACACTTGCTTAACAAAATATGTTACAACACTGCTTGTTTGTAATTTTGACATACTGTAATTGATAATTATACTGAACTATAGCTTTGATGCGGGTATAAGCCATCTTGTGTATGCTATTCAGTATAAAAAGACAAACATCTCTCTATCTCTCTCTCTGTGTGTGTGTGTGTGTGTGTGTGTGTGTGTGTGTGTGTGTGTGTGTGTGTGTGTGTGTGTGTGTGTGTGTGTGTGTGTGTGTGTGTGTGTGTGTGCGCGCGCGCACTCTAGTATCCCCCTGCTAATATTTCAGACCTGAAATGCTATTTATTTGCCAATAATATTACCAGGAACGAACTATTGCTTCATTAACACATTCCTGCAATGTTTGTCCTGGCAAACGTACAGTCTTCTTGTTAGACCTCAGTAAATGAAGCACAGCTTGCATAGTCATTTTTGCATAGTTGTTGTGTTACACCTAGATTATAATGGAGAACATATGCTGCAACAATCAGTGTGAAATAATCTTCTGGTGTTTCTGTCACTCTCTCTTTCTCTTCCTCTCTCAGTTACTTGGAGTGGCATTCCTTGGCATTGGGTTGTGGGCATGGAGCGAAAAGGTGGGTTCATTCATACTGTATCACCACTATGTGTAAGTTGTCAGGTGGGATTTAACCCATTCATTCAAACCCCTTATGGGGTTTTAAGCATTATGTTATAGTTTAGCTATTGAAAATAGCAGATCTACAAGCTCATAGCGCGGCACAGAGAGCCACGCTATGAGCTTGTATAGATCTGCTTGTAGATCAATTTCTTTGAATATATTCTTTCAGAGCAAACGTTTTTAACTGAAATCTTTGCTTCTGGGGGGGTCCCTGAAACAACATATGTTCAGTTGGGGGTCCAGCGGCCAAATACATATCATTTTTGGGGTCCTTTACATGAAATAGTTTGAGAACCACTGACATAGAAACATGGGTTTTTCAGAAAACTGTCAGGATTTAGAAGACATTCATTTGTAGAATCTGGTCTCAAGTGCAAATGTCATAGAACCTTTCATTCAAAAGGTCTTCAAACACAGAATAAAGTTGGGCACGTTATAACTGCAACATAGAAGGTCAGAGACAGAGTACATCCAGTCAACATAATACTCCTGTGGGAGTTTCTGAAGAGGGTCATTACATTTAAGACTAGTGGTTTACGCCCATCCGTCTGCATGAGACGGGTGAAAAAAATATTCCTGGCCTTACTAAAACAGAAAGGAATGTCATGCTTTCCTGTGGGAAGCCCTTCTACAGTACACAATAGCTTCTTTTTTTTTTTTTTTTTTTAATCTTAAATTTTTATCCCACGATTTTGTAACCCAGTTTTCTTTTCACCCAGTGCCAATTATCTAATGTAATCCTGGGCGCTACACTTCCTCTGCCAACCTGGGGGGGCAGCGGACTGACCTCATGCCTCCTTCTATGCATGAGGAATCCAAGCTGCTTCTTTTCACCTGACAGAGGGGAATTTCCCCGGCCGGACGTAGCGCGTGGAAGGGACACGTTATTCCGACCAGTTCCTTTCCCCTCCATCAGGCGCCCCGGCTGGCCAGGGGGAGGTAGTTTTAGAGACCAGGATTACGGCATGTTTTTGTGAGGGTATCTACCCTAGGGGACACGGGGAGAACATGCAAACTCCACACAGAAAGGCCCTTTCGCCAACCCCCGCCTCGGGTATGGGCACTGATGACGCGGAGGAGGAAACACGCCACCAGTGCCCACAGCGTCCCCAGCGGGAATCGAACCCAGGACCTTCTAGCTGTGAGGCAACAGCACTACCAACTGTGCCACCGTGCCCCACAATAGCTTCTATGACATCTCATGCATTTCACAGATTCATGTGTTCAGAGAGAAAGAGATACTGTACAGTAGATGGATGGATGCTGTGTCCCTGAGTTTTACTGCATTTCAGAAATGTACTAGTCTAACCACGATATCGTTGCTGTCGGGCAGAAACCTTATATGTCCATATTTCAACTTTGTATGTTTAATCATAAATTAATGCCCTATTTCATCGTACAATAGTTCTGCTCTCTCTGGCAATGTTATGGGTTTCATAAATATTGAACCAATGAAATAGCTTGTGACTAAATAACAAATCCATTGCATCCATTGGAACACAGTTATCTTTTTTATTTTTGCTGAAGAGTAACGGTTTTGGACAATGTTTCCACCCAAAGCAAAATATGTACTAGTTGACAGGGGGGGGGGGGGTCCCCGAGGCGTCGGCTGTATAGGTCCGCCAATATTTCCCTCTACACCAAATCTCTTCGCCACATAATAAATGGTAAATGGTGCATTTATAATAGCGCTTTTATCCAAAGCGCTTTACGTAGATTGTGCATTACATTCAATATGAGATGCGAGGGTTCAAATTACTGCACAAAGCATTGTAATTTCCCATCATCAACGACACACCACCAGTTAATCAGTCAAAACACTTTTTTTCATCACTAGGGCGTGCTGTCCAACATCTCCTCCATCACAGACCTGGGGGGATTTGACCCTGTGTGGCTCTTCCTCGTGGTGGGGGGTGTCATGTTCATCCTGGGATTCGCTGGCTGCATCGGAGCGCTGCGAGAAAACTCTTTCCTGCTGAAGTTTGTAAGTTTAAAACTGCAATAACAATTTTGGCATTTGGCTAGGGCTGGGCAAATAGATTATCACGATTATTTCAAGCCTTTGCCTCGACTACGATTTATGAACGGTTAGTATTACTTTTTTAATAGTGAAAATAGCAGATCTACAAGGTAACAATTTGTCATGGTGCAATGCATTGTGTGCGTAGACTGGCTATTTGCACTACTTTTGTACTTCACATTGTACAGTGACGTATAATGCATTAAGTGGTTACCGTATTCAGACTAATCAATTAATAATCAATATTTTAGGTTGGTTTTACGCCCAGCTCTACATTTAGCATACACTCTCATCCAGAGCGACTTACAAAGACAGTGTAAGATCGAGTAAGCGTCATAAACTCTTCATGTCAACAAGAGTTCATGTTGGCAAGAATCGTGTTTGGCTGATGGCTGATTTTAACATATCGACTAAAACCCCTGCTGTCGTCTACCGCCTACCGATCCCTGTTGCATTGGGTGGGTAGAAGTTGTTAGCAGCCTCTCTTTTTTCTTAAATGTGGCATTACTGGCATATATCCAAACAGCGCTTGTGCAGTTTTGTGACTTTTCTGTACAAAACTGAGCACCAAATCAGGCTAGTGCGAGATGGAAAGAGCACCACTTTGTCACACTCGACCAGGCTCTGCACAGTTGTCATCTTCAGCCAACTAGCAGTTGCAAACTTTAACACTGATTGATTGTTTCTTTATTTCACAGTATGTAGAATGGGTACATTTCAAACGAAAGCACAAGTCAATACAAAAACTGTTACTGTGGATGACACCATGATTAAGCACACACTTGTTTGCAACAGGGCGAGATGAGTTGAGCGAGGAGGTGTGTGTGTGTGTGTGTGTGTGTGTGTGTGTGTGTGTGTGTGTGTGTGTGTGTGTGTGTGTGTGTGTGTGTGTACTTACCCAATAATTAATTGTAACTTGGGGTCAGCTCATCTAGTATCGTATCTATGAAAACCCTCTTGCCCATTCAAGCAACCAGAACGCAACCTTTTTCTACTTTCCCCAGTCAATTTGAAAACTGTCAATGGTTGCACACATTCCCGAATCTCATGTTCTTTTAAGAGGGTAGAAGTGAGAGCAGTTGGAACAGCTCTCCTGAGTGTGGTCCGATTTATATTATGTGCATCGATTCACCCATCATCTGTCTAAAATAAACAGCATACATAGGCCCTCATTTATCAATGTGTAAATTCTGCCTTAAACGTGGCATTTATCAAGTGATCCTATACAGCTGATCCCAGAACGCCCCGATTTGACAACAAACAACTGGAATACAACCAAACAAACGTGTGGAAATCCAATAAGAAAAGAGTTTCCCTCGCTGCCAGTCATGTCAGCGCGCGCACCGCATCGCACACTGGAAAGAAACAGCAGTGTTTGGACGTGCGCAGAGTCAGTGCACGTTAGAGCAGTCATGTAGGCAATCCCCCGTGAGTCGGACTGCTGTAAGTGATGCCACCTTAATGAGAGATTGCCGGGAAAGGCAGTCATAATCAACGTTTATGGTGGTGATTTACACCAATTTTTTGGTGTAAATCGCATTAATAAATGAGGGCCTTAGTGTTTCTGGACAAGCAAACATCATACTATATAAATCAAGTACATAGCATATCTGAACAGGTAACAAGAAAATACAAGGAAATGTGCTATAGGGCACGAGGTAGAGTCTTAAGAGAAGAGACTGCGGCAGAAGATGGGGAGTGATTCTGCAGTCCTGACTGAGGGAAA
Source organism: Protomyctophum bolini (assembly GCF_963924005.1). Classification (NCBI taxonomy): domain Eukaryota; kingdom Metazoa; phylum Chordata; class Actinopteri; order Myctophiformes; family Myctophidae; genus Protomyctophum; species Protomyctophum bolini. The sequence continues at coordinate 19,021,710 of NC_137864.1, forward strand.
GCATTCTTTCTGCAGCCTGGGAGGCAGGAGGGGATAGATAGAGTCTAGGTAATTTGGCAGGTTGGTCAGGGTGGCGTACACTGGCGTAGGGATGGGAGGCACAGAGGACCTGGTGGGAAAAGTACTCAAATGTTTTACTTTTTAAATTATTTGCAGTTATTTTCAAATGGCCATATAGGGCTGAAGTGGTTACTGTATGTTTTGTAATAATAATCAAAATCTACAAAGTAACTCAAGTTTTCAAATAAATGTAATGGAGTAAAAATTACGATATTTGCCTCTGAGATGTAGTGGAGTAGAAATAAAGGTACTTTGCTTTGCTGTGTTTTTTTAGTTCTCTGTGTTCCTGGGTATCATCTTCTTCCTGGAGCTGACTGCCGGAGTTTTGGCCTTCGTCTTCAAGGACTGGATCAAGGACCAGCTGAACTTCTTCATCAACAACAACATCCGGGCCTACCGAGATGACATTGACCTGCAGAACCTAATAGATTTCACCCAGGAATATGTGAGAGCAGTGCTTTTCTTCACACAGTCGTGAATTGACCTCATTCATTTTGACATTTATTGTACATTGGTCTGAAATCTGAACTCGAGGCTGTTCATACCAGTAGTAGGACTCAATAAAGACATATCTCATGCCAGGTCTTACCATGGTCTTACTGTGCATTTTCGACTTTCTAGTGGGAGTGTTGTGGAGCCTTCGGAGCGGATGATTGGAATTTGAACATCTACTTCAACTGCACTGACACCAATCCAAGTCGAGAGAAATGTGGAGTGCCCTTTTCTTGCTGCACCAAAGATCCAGCGGTATGTACAGTAAAACATATCACAGAACAGACAACCGACTGCAGAAGGAGTAAGTGCATTATCCGGCAACGGCATCAGCCGTGACGCTGACGGGAGGGGGGGGGGGGGGGGACCGTAGCTGCCACGGCCCGGGGATATGTATGGGGGGGGGGACGGACACAGCTAAGACACTCGACTGCCGCTCGCGTCCGTGGCAGTGCAGTTGCGCCGTGCTTGCGGTTATGGGTAGGTTTAGGGTTTGGGGTAGAGTGTCGGACTGATGCTGCCGAGAAACACTACCGCCTGCCGCGTGTGTTCCACGGCTGATGCCGTTGCCAGAAAATGCACTCGCTCTAGCTCACTGACTGAGAGTTATTGTGTGAAAGAGATGAAGCTGCGATTCGCAATCTATTTATTATTTTAACCAATATGTATGGAAAAGTATGGAAATATAACAAGTATACGTAGTACTGCCTGAAGTATGGTCTCCAAGCTAGGAGACCAGAGTTCAAATCCGGGTAGGACATAGAATTTATGGTTGGTTAAAATGTCACTGTACTGGGTTAAAAACAAGAATGACTCGAGTCATAACTGCCAGGTTCTCTTCCCTTTTTTATTATTATTATTATTTTTTTAACTTTTATGTTTCTCTGTCACAACCTCCCACCCGTTGTTTTCGTTAGTTTTCCGACGTTCTTTTGTTCGTTCACTCACTGCATTTGTTATGGCTTTCCTCTAGCTCCAGTTAGCTCATAACATTAGCTTTTGCTGCCACTCGCTCCATTCGTCCAACGTCACGTTGCATCGATCAAAGTATGGGTTTTTATGCCGTCAGATGGGCTTAAAGGCAGCCAATCATGAAAAGGTGTCTACTAAGGTCGTCTTTACGGTCGCTAGTAGAGAAGTAGAAAATATAGCCCAGGCGCTTTTCAAGCACCTGGCAAAAAAAGAACACTTACGGAAGTTCTAAGGGGAAGTATTTTGTGGGAGATAGCTTACTTTACTTATCTGTGTCCTCCAGAAACAACATCTCTCAGCACTCAACAGTCATGGCAGCATTCCAACAGGACCTCCACAACTCTGTGGTTATTCCTCATTCTGCCAGCTGAATGCTAATGCAAATGAATCTAAAGTAATGCCATATACGCCATATATGCTGCTGGTAGTCTATTGCCCCAATGTTTAGTTGAACACTATGCAGGATTTGTGTGAGGGAGGCAAGCAATGAATTGCTTGTGCAAATCCTAATTACACAGTTGGATCACTGTAAAACAAGCTGAATCATACAGTAATTTGCCATTTGCCTTCATGATATATTATGACTTCCGTCCAGTCTGACCCAAATGTGTTGACTACCATATGTGAAAACTCTCCCTCTTCTGTTCACAGGAGGATGTCATCAATACTCAGTGTGGATACGACATTCGAGCAAAACCTGTGAGTTGCATAGTTTACATTTTGTGTATTGCATAATGGGGCTGTACATATTATGAAGGAGGTTGAGCCCAACTTCTAAAACTAAACTTCCACCATAACAGAGCTGCAATTATCAATTATTTTCTTATTATTCTATTGATAATTTTTTCTACAAATTGAATAATTTATAAGCATAGAAAAAGCAAGTTTCTTTGATAACTAATCAAAGAAAGATTTCAATTATCATTACTAATATATATATATATATATATATATATATATATATATATATTTTTTTTTTTTTTTGGGGGGGGGGGGGGGGGTATTTTTACCCCTTTTCTCCCCAATTTAGTCATTATGCCAATTGTTTCCTCACCCTCATTTCTGTTGTCACTGCTGTTGTATCCCACTGACTCAGTGAGGAGCCCCCACCAGGAGGACATAGAGCCTTTGTCATACTCCTCCCATAGGAATATGTACAGTGACAGTTCAGTCAGATAACTCACGAATAAATGTAACCAATATTTATTATAGAATGAGAATAGTGTGCATATAATATTTTATCTTGGCGTTCGGCTATGCTACATTTTTCTCCCTGCTCTGCACAATTAAACACCATCATTAAACATTAAGAGCAGGGAGATAGATATACAATAACAACCCCCCCATGGGGAACAGAAATAACAGAACCCTGGTGCTGGGGTGGCGGTTGGAGCAAACATCACAAAACAACAACCAGGAACCATTTGCAGAAGGAAGGCAGGAAGAAGCAGTCTAGGTGAGCTTAAATACCCTGTCCAATGGTCAGCTGACTGCCACATCAGTGAATGACATGTGGGTCTTGCAAACACTGAATACACCCACATAGTAATGCAGTATATTAACCCCTCGAATATATACTATATGCACCCTTGAGCACAGCATGAAGCCGCTCGACTATATCGACTGAACTAACTCTGCAAGCTACGTATCATATAATTGATCATTTTACCCGCCTGGCCTCCCTCCCCCAAACACATGCCAATTGTGGTCTTGCAGTGACCTTGTTGATCAGCAATTCTTAATTAAAACCATTAGTTCGAATTACTGTTCATGCCCATGTAACAGATAAAGCAAGGTACCTATGAGTTGTAATACAAGTGCAAATTGGAAAGATTAGGAGAAATGCTTTTATTACTTAAAATAGTGTCAAGCTAGCTTGTTTGGCTGCATGAGGTCATCAGGTACCCCACCCTATAGCCACAATATTGCTCATTCAGCCCTTTCCCACTCCACGGTTTTCAGAGTACACTGCTGCTTCTCCTTCAGTTCCATGGCCTTGGATTACTCATGCAGAAGCAATGCTTTGGAATAGAAACCCCTCCCCCAACATTTGGCATTACTCCATAGTGGCTTAATGCAGCCCATGGGCCAGGGTCCACTGGTGGGCCGTGGCGTGAGGAGAATGCAAGTGGGACCCCGAATGACTGCCATAAAATAAATAAGGATGATAAAATAATGAAATGTGATAAAACCTTGAAAATGAGTTTTCATTGTGACACCAATAAATAGGAATTTAAAGTATACTACGTCATTTCAGTGATCCAAACCGCAACACAATCAATTGATTGATAAAATGACAAGTAAACATAATCTGAAACGCGGCCCAACCATCTCACCACTTCGGCAGCCCAAAAGTTGACTTTAAAATAAAGAGAAACACGTACACTAGACTAGAGTTTGTGACTTTTTTGTTTTGTTTCAAAGATTCCGAGCTTAGAAACAATGATCCAACTGTATTACATCATCTGGGTAACATCAACTAGATGTCTAGAAGGAAGACTTTATATAAAGCTGCAATCTGAGAATTTAAGTATTTCATTTTAAATGGCCTATAATGCATACCAAACTGGGGGGACTTTAAAAAAAACAGTTTGAGAATAACTGCTTTATGTTGTGTGTTGTTAGGATTCTGAGCAGAGGACGTTCATCTACATCAAAGGGTGTGTCCCTCAGTTTGAGAAGTGGCTCCAAGACAACCTCACGGTGGTGGCAGGCATCTTTATTGGGATTGCATTATTACAGGTTAGCACCTTTTCAGGAATCTCATGTCTCTCGACATTTATATTAACGAGTATGCTATGCCTTTTCTATTATAACATCTGGGTTTGCATTCCCTTTCTTTTTCGGTTTCAGATTTTTGGAATCTGTTTAGCACAGAATCTAGTGAGTGACATTGAAGCAGTGAGAGAGAGCTGGTAAGCGTCAATCACTTATATATTAAAAATATTAAGTATAGTACTGTAAATGTCATTGTGTATCTTTTTGATAATACATCTATTTTCTCATGTCTCATACAGTTTGTTTACCTAAGTCTTCTAGCATCATCTCAACAATCAAGAAGGAAGTGCTATGTAAGCTGTGTTATTATGTCTAACAATTATCATTACAAGTGTTAATATTGACTGGTTTCTACAGTGGATTATTTATGCACAAATTCCCTTAATTTACAGGTCTCTTCAGTTTGGATGCAGCCATGGAAGTGGGATAAATTCAATGTCTTACATGAGATGTCCTGTACGAGTACAGTTCTGGGGGTTATTTGTGGTCTAATTTTGCATTATGTGCAAATTCAGAGAAGTCATGAAGTTCCCTTAGAACCATATTGAATAATATTGATGCTGTACAAAATCATTGCACATAAGCATCAGGTCTTAAGGCATAAGTTGGCCAATAAAGGATGTTAGCAAAACAGTTAACACAATACTACATGTTATCTCTGAGGATGTTTTTAGTCAAGAATAGGCCATTGCTTTTCCCCCCCACAATTGCAGTTTTTAACACTGCATGTAAGGCTCTTGTACCAGGTGAAGCGGTTCTGGAAATGCACTGCATGCCTATTGTCTGTTGATAGGACATTGGCTATCTTAACTGTATTTCATTAATGTTACTGTAAGTATTTATAATATTTGTAAGATAGCATCTACAGTACAGAGTGAATTGGCTGGTTAGCACTTTGTGGAATGTTTAATGGAACTTACATGCAGAGAAATGGTATTAGACCTCTATCCATTTTCACTGTATTTGAACACATAAGTATTGGGAAATTTAGGGGAGGCTCTCATTCTTAATTTGTAGTATTTTAGCAGTGTTTTGTGTCACAGAAACCGATTTACATGTAACATGTAATTAAAAGGGGGAACAATAGACACAGCTAGGTAGGCATTGACGTACCTCTAGGTTTTCTGAATTACGAGGGATAATTGAAATAGAAAAAGTTTCTATACTAAAAAGCAAGGTTTGACTTTGAACCTCCCCATTCTCTCTCAGAAGGATATGCAGTCACAGCCTTATAACTTGTCTAGCAAGGTCATATAGCAAAGATAATTTGAGTAGCTAGCAACATTGTTTGGCACAAGGTGCATTATCTGAGACAATGGCCACTAGAGGTGGCCCTTTCCTGAACGCTTACAGATGGGATCTGTTAGTGTTAATCCATGAGGTACAGGTTTTTTGTTTGTTTGTTTTTTAGATTAGATTTTTATCGCGTTCTAAAGCAGCTAAAAAAACAATATGCTTTTTTGCATGTGGTGTGCCGCTTTTTGCACATTATTTCATTTTATCGTCATTTTGTTCATTCATATTTCTTTTATGTATTTTGAAAGTCTATGTACATTTGCTTGATGAAGTCTGCCTACATTAAGATTTGAACTAAAGTGTAATGTAGTTATTAAGCTTATGTCCAAGGCTGATGATTGTATTCCCCTATAGGTGGTATACCTCAACATAGACATACATTTCCAACATACAGTAGGATTGAATACAGAGCAGAAAGAGTCTCGCACCAGCGTTTTCTTTGAAATACAAATTGACATGTACTTTTCATTTCTGATGACATTGTTGGTTTTGTATCGCTTCCAGTTTGAGAACTCCTCAAATAATAGACTGTAAATATAATTGTATTTTGTATTCAATACCTTTAAATGGATTAAGACATTTTGCTCAGTTAAAAAAGGCTCTATGGCTCAGCTCTGTGCTACAGTTGGTGTTCGTATGGAAAGAGACCATGTGGAACAGCACCAAAAAATGTTTCTATTGCAATGAAACCTGCTGCAGCATTGCAAGCACAGGCAATCCTTTACCTTTTCAGTATGGTGAAAATCTTCACTAAATAGTCTTGTCATTGGTTGTGAAAAGGTACCACAGCCAGGTCAGATCTGGTGTCAGCTATCTTTTTTTCACTAAAACCTTGATTAAATTGTCTGTATTTATGGATCACATTCATTATAAATGTGCCATACCCGTGATTACGCCATACTTGTGATTATAAAAGGTACTGTACTTTAATTTGTGTTACTAATTCATGTAAATAACTGGATATTGAAAAGTTGTAAATATGTCTGAATAAATGTTTCTTTGTAATTAGGCGTGTCTTATTGAATTTTCCAAGTTGGAGTTGGCTAGACCTCACTCTCGCAGTAACTACTAACTTATTGAATATTCATATAATTTGTTATTGATGAATCCGATCATAAGAACTCAAATTCAAAGAAGTGTTACTGAATTTGTAAATGGCTAATTGTACAGAGCACATTGCATAGATGTATCTTCTAAATGCATTGTGCTGGTTGAGGACTTGCGATGAGGAAAAACAGTGATGAAGTACATTTACTTAAGTACAATTTTGAGGTATTTGTACTTTACTTGAGTATGTCAAATTTTTGTAGTACTTTTACTTCTACTCCACTACACATTTCAGAGTCAAATATTGTACTTTTACTCCACTACATTTTTTGTAACCTTTAGTTACTAGTTACTTGTAGACTTTGATTATTACCAGTAAGACGCCCTGAGGGCGAGAAGCGAGGTCGCACGAGGTCGCGTGCACGCCTCCGCCTGGGTGACGGCAGACTGCTGGGCGAGCGCTGGCACTTTAGCATGACTATCAGCTCCACATATGGAAATCCATGTGTTGTACCAACTTGGTTCATTTGCAAGTGTGACTCGTGTCGCGGCAACCACACTGGTTAATCATGAGACTGTCACAATATTGCCATATATTGCCATTCCCATATATGGGCTTAATATTGATGACATCAGGGATCTCCATACAGTATAGGCAGGGATTGTATTAGGATTAGGGCATCCCGTGAGACTGGCAGTGGTGCCGCTGGCGTTCCCTGGCCAGACGGTGGCGCCGATCATCGCCAGTCCTCCGTGAGAGTGTGGAGGTCGCGCTGATGGGGCAGTTCGGCGCGTGCACGCATCCGCCTGGGTGACGGAAGACTGCTGGGCGAGTGCTGTCGCTTTGGCATGAGATCAACTTTGACCAGAAAATGCACAATGAAAAACAGGTATGGCCAGGCTTCATCGCCATGGCCAGGGTTCATTTGGCCAGTGTGTCTTGAGTGTGAACTTGCAACACACTCTCAGGCTGGATTACCAGCATTAGCAGCATAGGTCTCCTTCAAAACCGCTCTCAAAGGGCACCTACGGATGGCTGCAATTCGAAACTGGCCCCTTTTCCCTCTCACTGTATATGTTTTTTTCCCTTCTTACCCCCTCTATGATGATTTCTTGTTTTTGGCTATATAGAAGTGTATATTTGTACGTCTCTAAATGTTATGATGAATTAAACAAGTGTAATGCTTTATTGGGTCGTCCACTCACAGTTGACAGTTTTTGTATTGAGTTGTGCTTGAAATGTACTGTAATTCTGCAAACTCAATCAATCAAAGGTGCCTGGACAGTCCAGGCCCAGGGTATGGTTGCAACTGGAAAATATGGCACGATCAGGTTATTTTTGCAGCAGCAATAAAGATTAAAAAAAGTCATTTAAGGTGCAGTTGCATAATCACAGCATAAGAAAAGGGGAGGAAACTCTGTTCCACTCCTTTTACGATCATGGTTGAGGTCGCTGTATAGCCAGGGCTTGCTATGTCTAGGAAATAACCTAGACAATTCTATGAGCTTGTGACAGAAGTGAAAGTGTAAAAGAACAGGAAGTGGGTTTTACTTGCCACTATCGTTGTGTTGTCACAAATTAAAATTTAATTACCATCTATAATTGTCGTGCTGGTTATGTCTGTGTTTATTTATCGGTATACCTGTATATTTACTCTCTTTCAAAGAGAGAGCATTCCTTGGAGCTGTTGATGATAGGACTACAGGAGCTCTGTTCTTACAATACCAAGCCATATAGCCTACTGTAAAAGTGAACAAAAAAAGGCCTTAAGATGATTCAATTGGCCAGACAAAGAGGTTATTGGTAGCCTATATCTGTTTATCCCTCAAAATCATGAAGGCTGATTTGACCTTTGAAAACAAAGCAAAGGTCTGCACACTGGATGATGCTCCAAAGCTTAAGAATATAGTACACCATGGACGTGACATTTGATCCTCGAAACGTCACGTCCATGGTGTACCATTTAATACACTTTTAAAGATTTGGAGCATCATCCAGTCACTGTGCGGTTCTTATCTTTCTTTTGTATTATTCTAACCTCTGCCCGGCACCTGGTTCTCAGTGAGTGGATGTGCATGCTTTATTGTGCTTCTCTGTGATTTGACCTTTGAGACATGAATAAGTCAATGTGTCCCAAAAAAGAAAAGAAAAAAATAAATAATAATAGTTACTACTTACTGCACTTTGGCTTTGTAGGGAAGTACACTGAAGACTGATTAAAAATGATAAGACATACAGTGAGTATTGTCACGTGCCATCCAATCATTACGACTTGTTCAGTGCAATGAGTGCATACACAATCCTAATCTCATTCATCCACATAGGCCCTAGTGAAGTGTGGATATAGGCCTCTGACTACATTAAAGCATATCAATTCTAAAACCAAAATAGCCCAGCCCTAGGCAAGATTATTTGAGAGATAAAGCTGGATCAAACATGACATGGAGTAAAAAGATGTGTGCTCTGCTGATGGGGTATTATAGCCCCTCTCGGAACCCTCCATAAAGCTTTTATGAAATTTGGACTTTAAGCATAAAGTCTTAAAAATGTCAGAAACTTTACTACCATTGGGTTCTGCTTGTGGAGCTAGGGGTATTACTGCCCCAAATTGTCTGACCCTCATGTTTCATCATCATGATCAATTACAGCTCAAAAAGTCTAGTAGGCCTACATTGTTATGTGACATATGTCATTGTCAGTTATCAGTATGTAACCCCGTAACCGGGCTATTTGGGGGGGAAACAGCTAGCATGCAGCAGTTTATATGCCGATTTAACAGTCCTGGCTCTAACCTCAATGATCATTTATTTATTGGGGCGACCTATTTAGTGGAGGTTGCACGTTTCACAGTAATTTGATGCCTTCCGCTCCTTACCGACACGACCAGACCGACAGCCCCTTTTCCTTCTAGTTACCGGTATTCACGAAGTGAGAGCCACAATGTAGCGTCTGTTTATTCATCCTCCTCGTCCCCGAGTCTCAGGAAATTAGGTGAAAGGTTTCTAGATGGCGACGGCTCTTTATAAGGTAGGCTAACTAATAAATTGATACCCGTCCGGTAATCAAATCCAATCAATGTCAATTCAGATACGCCTATTATTGTACGGGAATGACAAACGTTAGCGATGTCATTTGTTTTATTTTCTAAAAATGAAACTTTAGCTCGTGAAAGAGTTCAATGTTTCATGCAAATTCGCAGTTGTCATTTTGATGAATCAATCACTGAGATTAGATTAAATTGATTAGTCCATGTTGCAGTACCGGAGACATGACTGCCCCCATAGCGCATCATGTTACATCTCTCAATTGTAGTAGATGGTCATCCTCTACTAAGTTAATGATTTGCTGTTTATTTCGTACTTAGTACTTGAGCGTGGAGTTTGGAGTCTGCCCTCCCCTCAGATAAAACATAATTGTAGTATCTTCAACGTGCCTGGCCTTTCCTTCTGACTGACTCTCACCAGTTTGATTCAACTGGTTACAAAGACAGCACACATTATGTTAGCCCTTGTTTTGTTTTTTCTTATAGCATCCTCCTGCTTGGATTCAGTTAAAGGTGAGTGTTTTCATTTGTAGATTTTCTGAAACATTGATGGTGTTGTTTTTAGACAATGTTCCAACAGAGAATGAAGTATAGGCCTGTTCATTAAATTAACCTTCAAGACATAGGTCTACCATAGTGTATAGATCTGTAACATAGATACACAATGCATTCATAGTAAAGGAAAATTGTAGGCCAATTGATTGATATCACAACTGGTCAGCAGACAGAATGCATGAGAAACTTACCATCATCAATATCAAGACTAATGTGGAATTGCTCCACTTCATGAAACATTACTGGACAGGATTCGTAGAACATTTCGTTTTTATTGATGCAGCAGCATACAATAGCCTGCTGTGAAAAGCTGTAGCCTACTGAAAAAGTGGAAATCACCTGGAGTGATGTCATAGTTCCCCATTCATTCTCAGTATAACTTCAGAAACTGTTGTTTGATGACATCACAAGTTAAGTCTTGTTTACTGGATGAAAAGAGTCTTTCTCAGGTAAAGAGAATGATTGCAATAACAAGTATTCTATTTAAAGGTGGTTGGTTTGCTTTGACAGTGTAACTTGATTACTAAACGTTGCATTCGTTTGTATTCGTTTACAGTGGCTACATCTCTGTGACTGGTGATGCAATAAAAAATGGACACGTCAGTCTGTCTTTGCCTGTGTCCTAATGTCACAGCTAACATACTACACTGTGTGGTAAAGAGATTGTATCTGGTCTCGGCTGAAACACACCTAGTTAAATGACCGTTGATTGTGGCCTAGTGAACTTGCCACGATTCATATGGGACATCAACAGGACACTAAAAGAAAGTAAAACCAACTGTTAGGTTAAATTATCCCTATAAAGAATTAACTGTTTTTGAAGTGAGGCCCAGACAGCATTCTAAAGATGATGAGGCTAATGTCACATTGTACTGCAAACAATGATGTAACACAGCAAATTTCTTAATTTAAACTGGGAAAATAGACTTGTTTCCATAAGTTTATTTTCAGGTTTCAATGTGCATAGCTGTTTTGTAACCTTAACATATTGAGTCACTTGGACTAGCTAACATTTCCACACATCTGTGTATTCTGTGATCTGTAATGTTTTTTTTCTCTCTCTCACTGTTGCTTCAGGTGCTGGCGTTGGACCCAGATTGAACAATGACCAGCTGTACAAATTCGCCTATACAACTGAGGTCCTGGTCGACAAGGCCAAAGGGTCAAAAGGGGGGAGTTCTGGCTATAGGGTTTCAAGTGATGTGGACGTTAACCTGGTTTGGAGAGCTCCAGATAGCGAGGATGACCAACTCATTCAAGTGGCGGTATGTGAGCATAACTACACACTCTAGTGGTGTGACGTTATGAATATTCAGCCATGTACAGTACTGAGTAGGAACAAAGTAAATCTTCTACAAACTTACCATGAAAGGATAGATAGGTGTACACATTCATTCATCATTTGACATGCCTCCTCCCTCTCAACAACAGATCTCTAATGTGAGGATTGATAATGTAGCCCATCAATCAGAGGAAAAGAACATCCTCCATGGCTCCACGACAGAAAGCCTCTTGGGGAACACCAGACTAGAAGCTCTAGCGAAGCCTTTTATGGTGCACCTAAGAAATGGAAAGGTAAGCCCAAAGACTTTCTTTATTTTGTTGTTGGAGAAGCTAAAGGACATCTACCATAATGTAACACTGAAGTGAAAAGGTGGAGGTAAAACGGACACCACCACAGAGCCCTGAGTGGGGTGGGATGGCAGTCTGCAGTGTCCATGGGTGGGAAGCCGGTAGGTAGGGGACCATAGACATAGAAAGGTATAGCCGCCTCCTTTGGCTCTGGGGTGTGTGTATCTCGAGTGCCATCTTACAGGGAAGGAAGCTACAGAAGCTTCCGCATGTGCCACAGAGTGGACGTTCGGTAGGCCAATCGGAAACAACAGCAGGTGGGGGGCAAGCAGGGGCGGAAGGTTCCTATAACGACAGTGGGTGCCCACCTTAGAGTAGCCTATATATTTTAAGGTGCCCACCCGCCCTGCAACTTATTATTATTGGCTTATTATTTTGCCAGCGGGTGCTTCGGCTCCTGCGCACCCGCGGAGTTGACGCCGTTGGGGGCAAGTCTTATTCACTTGAGTGGCAGCTTGCCTTCCGTTTGACTTCCGCCTGTGCTTCCAAGTTCCATTGGATACAGGTCGCTCCAATGAATTGCAGTGGCCAATGAGGTATCTCGGTATCTGGCCTTTTATATCTGTGTGTGGGACTGCATTAGTGACACCTACTGGTTGTTTGGGGCACCTGCTCAACAGATAGTGAACCTTGGCACTTTGTGCTTCTCTCAGGGGAAATGCCTCACTATCAGGTGAAAAATGCTGACTGGTGGCTCCTCCATGTGTAACAGAGGAGGGCTGTGGTTGTCTACTCCCTTCACAGGCCAACAGCAGGGGTTGGAAGCGAGTGACGGGGACTGCATGCAGTACACACGTGGAGGGAATTGGTAGTGCCTATATTGGGGAGAAAATGAAAGGGAAAAACTAAAGTAGTTAAAAAACCAACAACAATCAAGTGAAACAAAGTTTTAACTTGTAAACACATTTTACATACTTTGTATAACTATACACTTGACATTGACAGACTCTTTGTCTCCAAATCCATATTTCTGTTGACATTTTTTGTCAAATGTTTCGTTATCAGTACATGTTGCAAAACCCAAGGCCCCTGGTGGCAAACATCATAACCATATGTATCTCTAAAGGGAATTGGTTCTCAACAAAACAAAGAAGCAACAGTTTCAGATGTGATCTAGACCTCATTATAATCTTGTTAAATTTTGTTTGTTTGTCTGTAGATCATCAATTAGGGTCGATACCAGACAGATCTGTAAAGTATACGGTATATCTCTGCTGTCGGGCAGAAACCAGCAAACTCCAAAATGTAAAATTGTCAGCAAATGAAGAAAACCTTAAAATAACATCAAAGTTGGTATTGTAACTTTATATATATTCAGATACTTGCATCAGGTGGTGAGAGGGGGTGGAGTTAGCTGGTTTAATCGACAGTTTAAGGATCCAATGGAGTTAGCTGGTTTTGTCAGAATGGGGGGACCCATTACAATTGGGTCCACAACAAAAATAATGTTGTTGTAATATAAACACAATAACACAGTATAAGCCAAAGTTCAATGGAGCTGTTTCTTTTTCTATGCTGTTGCATTAGGTGAGAGCATTCTACTCCTATCGCACAGAGCCTGCAGTCATCAAGAACCTAAAAAGAGGGGTTGCCAGCTTGCTGCAAGTTCAACTCAATACTGGAAAGGTTATAGAGGTAAGTGGCTTTTAAAATATGTTAATGGTTTATTTGAAGATATGCACTGTAACTAAACTAACATGGTTTCTATTATATCTCGGAACAGAACGATGTGTCTGGGAGGTGTATAGTCCAGTACAAGGCAGCACACGGCCAAGTGACAAGAACCAAGATTCTGGACACATGCAGGACCCATGAGACTGGTTTTTCCACCCCCAGTCTGGTTAGTCAGCAAACGCATCCTTAAGCTGAATGCCGCTGTTCTGTCAGAAGGAACCACAAAAATATATTTTTTAATGACTGAATTTGTTCTCCTTCCTTCAGGTCTTGGGTGTGAGCAAAAAGTCCAGGTCTCTCACAGTATTTACGCTAGAGGACGGTTTCATCCGGTCAGCTGTGGCTGAGGAGACACACATACTTGCTGTCACTGCTCGGAAATCTGCAGGAGCTAAAGTTGTGTCCAGGTAAGTTTGGGGGTTGAATTGGTAATACAGCATTTAGAAATCACACTTACAGTATTTACTGCAAGGTTTCCCTTTTAGCTTGCAGCCATGTAAGCAATTTGCATTTATGAATTACACTTTCTCGTTACCTAGACAAGCCTTCACACTAGTTGGAACAGAGGCGGGGCCAGGGCAGGCTGCTGGGAATGATGTCCCTGAGGTTGTCGCATCACTTGATCCCCAACTGGCAGCCATTGGGATCATTGCCGAGAAAGTCAAATCCAAGTGCAAGGGCTGTCCAACAGTGAGTGATGTTTCAGTTTCATTAACAGAACTTTTTGTTTGCTTGCTTTTAAGTTATAGCAATTGCATTGATAATAGTTGTCCCCAACACCTATTTAAAAAGCGTTTTCAATAATGTAACTATAATTTAACTTCAACAGACTTCCATCTGAACTGAGTGGTGCTGTAGTACTGTACTGTACAAGCCCTCCTCCCTAGCGTCTTTGCGTGCGTGGAGCCAGCCAGCCAGGGACACACATTGCTGTGTATGGGAGTGGCTAGCACCACTCAAAAATGTTATTGACTTCCCTCACGCACATAGATCCACTGAAAATACATCCATACTGTATGTTTTTGCCGGTTTTATTGAATTTCTGTACTAGTGTGATTCCCAACTTCCCTGCTCTGTTTCCTCTGCTAGCTCCTTGAACATTGGCAGGCCAATCAGAAACAATTTGAACCAGCCAATTTGTCCAAGGCCACGGCACCCCGCAGCTTCCTGGCTCTGATCCAGAGCATTAGGAAGGCTTCCAAGGGTGAGATTCTCAAAGTGCTGAAGAGTGCCAGCAAGACAACCCTGTAAGCAGACACCGCCTCTATCCTACTGTTTACCTGTCTGTCACTGCCTCCCTCCTCTCACTTCTGCCAGCCTTGTATCGTATCCCTACACCAGTAGGTTCTCAAACATTTTCCATGTCAAGGACCCCCAAGCTCTACTTGATTAGGAGACAGGAATCTGTCACACTCTCATAGTCCCATAATAAATATGGTGTATGTAAATTATTTCATTTCCAGGTCTACTTCAGGATATGATGTGCCGCTCTTAATTTGAGTTGTTTCCTTCTGGTTTTCAGACCTCAGGTAGTAGACGCTGTCACGTCGTCGCAGACCTCTGCATCGTTGGACGCCATGGTTGAGTTCCTCAACTTCACAGACACCAAAAGTTTGGTTCTGCAGGAGAGGTTCCTGTATGCCTGCGGCTTTGCATCACATCCCAATGAAAAGTTGCTTAAAACTTTGCTGGTGAGCAACTTTACATATACATCATTTTCACATCTGCCCTTTTATAGCGCCACCAGGACTTATGCAAAACACTTTTTTAAATGACTCCGTCAGATTTTATCCAAATTTCACGCAAATTGGTACACATGATCTCTAGTCATGTAATCAAGATAGTGGCCCGTTTTGAACAAATTGCTGTAAATCATGAACGTATCATCCAATTGCGGTGAAACTTTGCACGCACATTCACACTACATTGAGGAATGAATGCCAACCATTTAACAGTATGGCGCCAACAGGAGGCAGATATGCAATAACCTACATGACCTGACAGAGACCTCTCCTCTGAGGAGCACTTTTTATAGTTAACAACTGTTTCTTCCTTTCCAGGACATTTCTAAGGAAAAGATGGGAAAGGTCGCCATCATTGACATCAAAGAGTCTGTGGTGATCATTATGGGGGCCCTGGTCCGCAAGCTCTGTGACAAAGGAGGATGCGATTTGCCGGTGCGATGATTAACTTCACTGACTGTATCTAAGTTATTATGCAATGTCAGTTGTAAGTTATCTAGTCTATTACTTACATCTGGATGGAAAACAAGATTTTAATCAAGGAAGCATTTCCTCCATGCCATACACATACACTGAATAGAAAAGTCATTTAAAAAAACAAATCTAACTGACGCCGGGGTCTATGTTTACCTCTCAGACGGTGGTTGAGCTGAAGAAGATGCTTTTGGAAGGTCCTGACAGCACACAGAAAGAGAACGAGGTCCAGATGTACCTACTGGCTCTGAAGAACTCGCTGCTCCCTGAGGCCATTCCAATCTTGACCAAATATGCTGAATCTGAGGTTGGGGCCCTCAGCACCATTGCCCTTACTTCCTTACAGAAATATGATTTCAGTCTCATTACAGATGAGGTATGTTACAAGATACATAACATCAAATGCTATTCTGTGTTCTTACATTAATCTTACATTAGTGTCAACTGCAAAAATAACTGCTAATCACATTTGAAAATGTGTTTGTTGAGCGACATGGTTGTGAGATTAAGTATACTATAAATAGCCCATAATACTATTGTTGAATATAAACAGGGATGGGTCCAATTCATTGACTAATCGTTAATAGGATCAAAATCGATGATAATAAAAAAATCAAATGCATATATTTTATATTCATTTATATATTATTGTATGAAAATAAAATATGTTGCAAAGGCTATATTCATATTGTCATCCAAACCCTGCCCATTTGACTACAATTTAGAGGATATCATTTATTTTGTTAGCTTAGGCGTACTGCAGGTGACTTGAATGCTATGGTGCAATGTTGAGTACAGGGCTACAGGCCCACCAAAGTGTGCCTGCATTATTGGTATTGATGCTAATGGTATATCATGTTATCATTTGCCTGATAGAGACAACATTTATGTGGATGGATAACTGGATATATATATATATATATATATATATATATATATAAATAAAACCGTTGACTATCAATTCATCGATTTTAATTTTTACTTTTGCGCATCCCTTTCTACCTGAATCCTAGGTCAAACAGACAGTGAGCAGGGTTTACCACCAGAATCGTCGGATCTATGAGAAGAACGTGAGAACCGCTGCTGCAGATGTCATCCTTGGCAGCAACCCTTCATACACAGAAGTCAAAAATCTGCTCCTGTCCATCGGACACCTGCCCCATGAAATGAACAAATACATGCTCTCCAAGATCCAGGACATCCTCCGCTTCAACATGCCTGCCAGGTGTGTCTTTGATCTAGATTAGAATATCCAATGAACTTTGAACTAAGATATGTATGTTGAAATGGCCCATGTTTCGCAGTGGACTAAGCTGTTTTTGAAGCACAAACGGTATAAAAAACACTGTTTTATTTTGTTTATTTTTCAGCAAAGTGGTACGAGAGGCTATGAAGGACATGAATTCCCATAACTATAACCGTTTTGCAAAAGTGGGATCCTCCTCTGCATACTCAGGCTTCATGGCACGTGAGTGGCTTTTTTTATTATTTCATACAAACCAACCAAGCCTCATTATTAAGTACTCATGTTAGAATTTTACCTCAGTTTAACATCAATCCCGGGCATGTCATAAATAATAGGAGAACATTCAGAGATAATCGGCAAACATTCGGCCAAATGGCAGATCTACAACACAACAAGATATTTTCTGTACGGGGAGGAATAAAGAGGACCATGTACACTATATATCCCTAGGGGACCCCTGTCAACTATAGGTTTTAAGTGGTTATAAACGGCATATCACTACATTTACAGATTAAACATGGATTTCACAAAAACGTTCGAAGGCTGATGTAATTCCTGAGTACCATTGGACTTTTTAGCCATTACATGACAACAAGTTAACAACAATCGCTGGCAGTGTACAGTAGATGAGGTGTTACATTGTGTCTGTAAACACAAACATGTATTATAAAAAATAAAAACAAACTCAACACTCTGCAGATACTGCTGATATCAAATCCACATACAGTTTGGACATCCTGTACTCTGGCTCTGGGATCCTGAGGAGAAGCAACATGAATATTTACAGCGCTAGTGGTGGAGCCCTGCTGCATGGTCTACAGGTGAAGCAACCATGCCTGTTATTTGAAACTATTTGATTTTGTGATTTCATGTCATGACTTTCCGTGACGTGTACAGTTGAGACTCAAGCACCTACACCTCACCAAGTCAAGCAACTGCTTACTATGTACCGTACTAGAAAGGGATCCCAAACTCTTTTTCCCAAATCTTCCAGAAACCGAACTTACAAAAGAATCATTATGAATTAATGACTTAAGCCCCATTTAAACATTGTTAGTTTAGTGGTAAAAAGAACCCCCCCCAAACGGGTGCGTGGCCTAAAATGGATTGAGTCCCTATGTTTGGGAAAAACTGATGTACATGGAATGCCTGTAATCATTGCAATCTAATGGTATTCAGGTTGCGATTGAGGCTCAAGGCCTTGAGACCCTGATTGCTGCCACACCTGATGAGGGAGAGAAAGACCTGGAGTCTTTTGCTGGAATGTCTGCTATGCTGTTCGATGTCCAGCTGAGACCGGTGACGTTCTTCAAGGGATACAGCGACCTCATGTCCAAAATGTTCTCCATGTCCGGGGATCCCATAAATGTTGTGAAGGGTCTCATTTTGCTGACTGATCATTCTGAGGTAAGCTTTTGCCACTGTATAGCTTATAGCACATCAAGCTGTTTTGAATGCGCACAAAGATGACTTCTGGCCAGTGTTGCTCCTGAGCTCAAAAAGTGGTGTTAACCCTTGCGTCCCAATTCTGTCATTAAAGGCAAAACTGTAAAAAGGAAAATGATAAATCTAATTAATATTAAAATAGCTGATCTACAAGCTCACTGCCCCTTCCCATTCGCTCTGCCCAGTCCCTGGGTGTCTTTAAATCTCTCCTAAAGACCCACATTTTCTCCCTGGCTTTTAATTTTGTCTGAAAACGCATATACCGGTACCCTTCTTATACCATGTTTGTATATACTTCTGCTCTCACTTGTTGCTTTGTTTTGTCTTTTCTTTTCATTACATGCTCTTGTTCAGCACTTTGGTTTGTCTTCGGTCAATGTAAATGTGCTATACAAATAAACTTTGATTTGATTTGACAACAAAGTGCATTGCGACTGGTTGTGTGCCAGTAATTCAGCATTTCTGAAATAATATAGATGTTTTTGTTTTAATATGTATCCGTGAAGTGGTATTTGTCGTATAAATTGTGATTAGATGGTATCATGTCTATTGTTTATATTCCTATTCACCATCACTGTTCCCTCCTCCCCCTGTCCATCTCTAGGTTATTCAGCTCCAGTCTGGTCTGAAGGCCAGTGCAGAATTCCATGGAGGCTTAGCTATTGACATCTCTGGAGGCATGGAGATCAGTCTGTGGTACAGGGAGTCAAAGACCAGCATCAACAACAGGTATGCTGTCCAGATGGCTAGAATAATACTTATTCTAGACAGAATCTTCCAATAATAAAAAGGTGCCTGCTGGCCTAGTGGTCCAGGAGCATGCCACATATAGACTCTGACCTGACAGTGCTGCATGTCTCTCCCCTTCTCTCTCTCCATCTTTCCTGCCATTCTTCAATTGTATCTATCAATAAAGGCAGAAAAGTCAAAAAAGAAGAATCTTCCAATAATACAGCTGACTAGGGCTAACCAAAAATATATTGAAACCAGTATTTAGAACCAGACTTATAAACACATAATCAAGATCAAGGTTTATTTGTTTTCTTATATAAAGGAATATTCTTTTTTATAATCCACTAAATCGATTAACTACTTAACCCAAATACTTATGCTTCGTTGTACAATTGGTGTACAAAAATAGTGAAGATTGACGATCTACACGTTGCGAGTTTGTACATATGCTAAGGTTTGAAATAATCCTCTGATTTGAAGTTAGAGCTAGAGCTGACACAGTCAGTATAATATAGCACATTTCTGCTGCTTTCTGTGCAAGTTGCTGTAACAGTAACAGTTCCTTTTGGGTAAATGTGAGATAATATATGATCTCACGCAATGTACTGTACTTTTTCGCTTCTGTCCTATCTTTTAGATGTTTAAGCTGTCCAGGATGAATATATAGAGCAAAAGCTGTGGTGATAAAAAAAAAAAAAGAAGACTGAAGGCAACCTTTGTAATTCAAAGGTCCCCGGCTATGTCATCGTACTGTAAATAGATTCACGTTGTTGGATTTATGCAAACTTTAGATGGTCTATAAGGGTGGTCTGATTCATTTTTTCCACTGATGCCTTGGACAAGTGCCCGAATTGTGTCTGTGACTATTCATGACTGCCTCATAATTGCGTATGTGTGGGTATGACATCAGTTTGTCACCCGCCCACTGGTGGTCTATTTTAGAACTCTACTGTCAATACCAACAGTAGCTGTTGAACAAGGGACATGTCAATCAAGCATAGTATGTCTCATTCAGATTAGATGTCTCACTGACTCTGATGATGAAATAGCATTGAATGGGGGGTAACCCAATATAAGTCACTATTGTGTTTTGTCTGTGCCATAGGACTGTGATGTATCATGTAACTACATTTTTTACCCTTAAGCTAAAATGTAGTACATCCATATCAGTGATTCAGTGTAAAAAAAAGATAACAGAGGACACCCAAGTATATTTCCTAAAGGGACAATGTATAATCTAGATTCATTCTTCATATTCATATTTAATTGACACATTGAAGAGTTATTCAGGGTGAGGTGATGGGTACAGGGGAATGGCAGAGGCAGGTGAATGGATCAACATAGTTGTACCTCTTGACTTCCACTGATAATAGAGTGGTTGGCTATCTATAGGAGCAGAACAAACCACAGTGGCATCTCTGCCAAGGCATGTCTCTGTGCGTGGGCCAACATACAGAGGTTATACGTTGAAGCCCTTTGATTTAAAATTAAAATTAACACTGGAAATTGTTATCACATTACCTGGACTCTACCGTTGCAGTGTTTGAACTAAATGTTTGTTTCCCTGTTGAACGCATTCTCCCGTTGTTTTGGCCACAGGGGTGCTCTCTTCGTCGCTGGCAATGTGACAGTAGACCTGGACTTTGTCAGAATGGGTATGGAGGTCACCTTTGAAACGGAAGCAACACTGGACTTCATCACTACCGTGCAGTTCTCAAAGTATCCCTTCCTGGTGTGCATGCAGATGGAGAAGACTACCTTTCCCTTCAGGTATAAGAACATCATTGCAGATACTGTAGAAAAAAGTCTTTGTTGTCACTTCACCCTTATTCAGATTTTTCCTTGACATTTAATAAGAACAATGGGACTAATCTCTCAAGAACAGATTCTGTGCTGCGCTACCAAATCTGTCAGCAAGGCCATTCAGAATGTCTATAGTCTATACACTGTTGATAGTGGGAATGAAAACATAGGCACACCACAGGAAATGGAGGGCTGAGGCCGGGCCAAATGGGCCAACATCCTGTTATACACATTCTACTGGGGCCTGCCCTCAAAGTATATATTAATAGAGACGGCACCCGGAGGAAACCCTGAGGTGAAATGGACACAGTGGCCGAATTTGGTAGTGCAGCTCAAGCCAGCACTGGTCCGTTGGCTATCATTGCGCAAGTTCACGTTATTGGGCCCATGATACGTGAACGCTACTGTATACCATACCATACCATACCATACCATCTTTATTTATATAGCACATTTTAAAACAACAACGTTGTACCAAAGTGCTTTACAGTAAAACATTAAAAAACACAAGTTCATTTAAAAACCACAAAAACAACCACGAACAACATGCACAGTGTCACATTAAACATCGAAACATCTCATACTGTGCTTGGAAAAGCCAAGGAATAAAGGTAAGTCTTGAGGCGTATGTTTCATACGTGAACACGCGCCAATGGCGCAATGATGCGGCCAGCGCGTTCATGTGTTTGCTCAAATCCATCCCAGAATGCACTCTGTTCCTAGGTGGAGTGAAATCGCCTCATGCGCTTAAGTGGATGGGAGGAGAAATCCCCTGCCGTCTCTATTAATATATAGTCTAAGGGCCTGCCCCAGAGGCAAATTCAAAGGAAACAAACTGCAGAAGGTGCTGTTTTTTTTCTATTTTTTGCCGATGGGTTCCCAGATTGCAATGGGACTGACCAAGTTAGTTACTTATATTAATTGATCATAACAATTGAAGGTGATTAAATGTGCTCGTAAACCACTACAGCTACGTTTCAATTTAAATATGTCAAGAATGGTTTCCAAACACATAATTACACTTACTCTACTCACATTTATTTGCATTTACTGACACCAAATAAAATGTTACAAAAACAAATCATTCATAACCTTTTGTATAGTTGCATGAAGTATATTGCAAAGATGTGTAGTTGTCATTAACTCCCAAAGTCAGTCACACAACTTGTCACACCGTTTGGGAACTTTCTTCTTCTTCATATATTTTTCATTTCAGTTTATCATTTACATGATTATTGTGAACGCAGTGATTGCGAACGCAGTGAGCACTTACTATGAGACCTAGCAGATCATGTCTGTCTGTCTGTGTGTCCCGCTTTTGTGCCCATATATGGAGCTGAGTGATTACGTCACCATGACTCAGCCATAACCATATAAGGACTCCCCAAAGCAGCTATACGTCCAAAACCCAAATATGTACGAGCTGCGTTCGCTTCCCGCGTTTGCGCATCTTACTGGTATTCATTTTACCTTGTACTTTTTCTTTTTACATATTCCATAAAGGAGCAGGAATCTTAAATCAGATTACATAAAGTGCTAAATTTCCATTCTTTGCCATTTTCAGTGAATCCATAACAAAGTACGAGAGCCTGCCGTCAGGGAAGACTATTGCATCACACAAAGACAGAAAGCAGCTTGTGCCCGGTTCGGAATTCCCACTTCATCAAGAGAATTCCAACATGTGCAAAAAGGTTTTTGAGTCTGACTGGTAGGTAGAGGACATAAGATGAAGATGGAGTCGTGGTTGTTATTGGAGGACTCTTGAATCTAGCCGGTGCTCTCGCTCAAAGAATATTAATTGCATTGAGTTTCACGTTCCACTTCAGACACAAGCCAAGTGAGAGCATGAATCCCAATTTATGCTTAGTCGTACGAAGGTGTAGCGCGCCGGAAATAGCCGATGTACAAGCTCACAATGTGTTGCAGCCGTGTGTGACGCATTGTGATCTGCTATTTTCTGCGTGCAACATCGTTGTGCAATGTATCATAAATCGGGCTTAACAAGGGAAAGCAACCATTTACAACACTTGCAATGTTTACATTCCTCCGAGTATTTAAGTTAATTTGTTTTGTTTGAAATCAGGAGTTTTGTATTTTTATATTTATAAGGGATGCATTTGTATCATTTGTATGGTAAATGATACTCGGTATGAATAGTACCAAAGCTATTTTCCCTTAAACAGAAACTATGTAAATATCACACTCAAGACATTAGAAAGGATTAGCTTTTCCCATTTGAATAAATTCTCCTATACTTTGACATTTGGTAGAGCAATTCGGTATTAGTAACTGACACTCTAGTACTATTATTACAGACATAACCACAATGGTTCCCTTTTTCATAATAATATCAATCCTGGATATTTAATTAGGACTATTTAGTTAATGCACACTACAGTTTCTTCTTTGTGCTTATGTGAGGTGAAATTATTTGCAAACGGCAGACCATCATAGCGTATATGTTTTTGTATTGGGCCTTAATTGGTCCGTGTTTTCAAAAGCATTTGGATAGTGGTGGTGGAATACGCACACACACACACACACACACACACACACACACACAGTCTACATATGTATGATACATGTGTGTGCTATTCCACCAATAAATGTACACTGGAACCCCTGGTATGTGACCCCATTGACTTACATGTGGTTTAAAAAACATACAATATATCAACATTATAAGTTGCAGTCTCACACACACACGCTCGCGCGCACACACACACACACACACACACACACACACACACACAGTATGATGTCTTATGTTTTGGTACTGTAAACATTAAACATGGAATGTCCGAACTTGAGAAACGTTTTGATCTGACTGAAACACATACTTGTTGACCCAGGTGAGACGATAAATCTGGAGCTTTTCTGTGTCACAGTTGTGACATCAGAGCCCCTGCTGGCATGCAAGCACAACAACTGGGCCTTAATGTAGATTCTTTAGAAACCACGAGAGCAGCTGGGGGCAAACCAGTGTCTGCCAGTCTTGACGCGTCCATGGCAACGGAATCAACACACCGCCAAACTGTCAGGTTAAACTTAAGCCTCGGCCGGGTGGAGTTTCAGTGCCACCAGAAAGCTAACTTTGCACACTGGCAGACGCCAAAGCTTTAGTACGTGTCCATTGACATAAATCTGATTTACTTCCTTTGAGGCATGTCATCTGTTTTTCATCTTTCCAGCAAATCAAATTCGATCAGGCTTCCTTCATATGCAAAAGACAGTCATGATACTCAGGGAAATTAAAGGAATGATGTTATCAATGTACTCACTATCCAATCATTTTAGTTGTGCAGGCCTTCCATTACTGTTAAACAAAACGCCTGCGGTCTCCCAGGCTAGTGCTACTGTAGCATGACTTTTTTCCTGGAAGGAATTGCTTGGGGAATCCTTACTGTTAGATCAGTTCACTTAAGGTTGGTTGGAAAAGTTCTATGAGCCTTTGCAGATTAATAATGCAGCAGAGGAGATTTAAGGACTTATCTAGCAGTTGTTTGCTGTTTTTGAAAGTCATGACTGTATTAGCTTGATAAGGGATTCCTTTCAGGATTGCCTTATTATGGGCTTCACCACATGTTTAAGCACACATTACCTTTATTTATAAATTAGGATTGATTTACAGACATTATCCAATAAGATGAATCTTCCTTATTGTTGGTGGAGGCGCAGGTCACTTATTGGAGCTTGGCTATGGCTGGTACGTAGACCTACTAGGTCCACGTACCGTAACAGGCTAACAGCCCCTCTTTCAGCAATCTACCATACTTCCATTCAGCTCTTAAAACTGTCTCTTTGTGCATACGTGTACACACACACACACACTCTTTGCAATTAAAGCGTTAGCTTTTTTTGTTTCACCTCCATTTAGTAGCACAGTACCCGAAGGCTCCATCATAATTTCCATCAGACATTTGTATTTTACCAACAGACTCACGCCATATTCAGTTTGCTTGCATTTTGATTTTTATTCCAGACATTCATAGACTTGTCTGTCTACAGTGCAATCTCCTCTCGCTGGTCATATTTCATCACCTTCAAGCATGCATGTGCAAACACTGCACTGCTTCTCCTTCAACATATCCCTCACTGTCATCCTGACCTCTCGCTCTTTATGAGGCAGTCAACGCAATCCATCGTTGTGTATAATGTATACACCATGCCCCCTAAATGACTGCCTTGCATACTTCACATCCAACATGTTGTTCCATTCAAAGTGGCGACTTGCCATTAGGCATTCACCAACACACTTTTTTTTAACCATCCTCACTTTCAATTGACCATCTAATTTCAAAAGCAAGCTTTGACAGAGTCAATTTCTTTCAAAGGGCTTGGTAGCCGACATGAAGTCAGAAAATCAATGGAGGACATTTTAAAGAATGTTGTCAAAAACATGTTAATCTCATATGTTACAGTGCATTCAACTGGGCTAAACTTAACAGAATGACAACTTTACATTTTTTTAAGTCCACTTAGTGCTACGTACATTATACTGTATTATCACAAATTTCAGACTGTCACCTTTGGTGACACAATAGGTGTAATTCAAGTGCAATTTAAGAAAGAACATATTGGTAGTATTCACAAAATGTCAGAAAATGGATATTTTGGGCATAATTTTACTTGATATGTATTGTGAGAGCATAAACATTAATAATAATAATAATAAAAAAGTATGTGACAGGATGTACACTTTGCATGTCATCTACACACAATAGTTCCTAAAAGAACGTGATTGCCTTGAAATGTTCTAATTGAAATAATAACTTGGTACTCATATTTGTGCAAATTGTATCATTTTAAATGAAAATCTTTGCTTTACTTGCACTGCTCTTAAAGTGCTGGCTGGCAACCCTGAATGTTGTGTGTAAATGAAAAGTTAAATTAATTGGACAGTTTTTAATTACCATCGTTAAATACTGATCAATACTGAGCAATCCATGTAGAATGAGAATCTACAACCAATTTTGCAAATCACTGCATGAAGCCATACATCTGTAATGAAATCAACTTATAAGGCAATTCATACGGTTCTTTTGTCATATACGCAAAATAATATGTATTCTACAGAGTTGAGGTACATAGACTGGCCAGCAGCTCCAAATACCTTTAATGTATTGTTCATATTTGAAATATGCTAAATCCACAACCTACAGAACAGAACATTGAATCTCGCTTTAAGTGAATGAAGCCCATTTACATAGCGTGAGGAACCCTGTTGCTGCACTGCAAAAAGTATTCAAAAGGAAACGAGCACTGACAACAGAACAAAATAACACCATATCTTCACTGCACAGAAGTCAGCAATGAACAAGGACAGTGATATTCAGTCAAATCTGGAGTTTTACCTAAACTCCAAGAACTGGGGAACGGACACGGATTGTGTAATCGTGTGGATATGAATAGTTTTAGTGCACAAGCCTGATGGCAGATGACAGGCCAACATATATACGTATATATATATTTATACAGTGTACAAAAAAAGTACATTTTGAACAAGACGACAAGACAAAGTTATAGGCGAGACCATTAGCTTTAAAGTCACACCCCATGAATGTGTATCAGTCAAATACAGAGGTTCTCAACCTTTCTGGATCGGGGCCAAAAATCTCTAGAGCATGATTATTCAGTCAATCGATTGTGAAAATCTTATTGTTTTTCCATATTATTAGGGGGCCCACACAATATCCTCGCACGGCCCACTAGTAGGCCCCGGACCACAGGTTGAGAACCACTGTTCTAATACTGTATGACCCTCTCTACAGTGAAGTAACTTGACTCCTTGTTGTATGCCCACAGAGTGCTGAAATACCATGCATAGCTTCTCACCCCAGACACTGACACGTTCAGACAGACAAGCACCATGTCCTTTCTCCTTACACAAAAGTGTAAAATAAACCACAACCAATAGAGGAGGTTATCCTCTAAAAGTCTTGACTGTAGCTGGCTCTGTTTATCCCAGCACTACTTAGGAAACATTTTGTCCATAAGTACAGTTGCTGAACAAGATTTACCAGCTCCAGTTATTCTGAGTAACACTTTTTTAGTGTTTTACTCTATATCCTACTTGAAAACATTACTATTCAAGGAGTGTGCTTTGAACATAAAATACAAATGTACATCACAATATACTGTACAGCACAGATATTAGCAGCACTGTGTGACATAATTCAAAAAGGGTTCACAAACTGTATTTCAAGTAGTAGCCTATTATAGCCACACATTCTAAAAACAAATGGAAATGCCTTGGTGAACAATGAAAATGTTCTTTGAAAATTAATGGTCCTGCCATACAGTATCTTAGTCAATTACCATTGGAAGAATAGGCTAACTGACAACAACAACAAAAAGAAACATATTTTAGCAGGACAGCCTGAAAATAGTTTTGAAATGTCAAATTCAATTCCTCTTAATATGAACATTATGGGCACTGAAATAATATTCTGTTTAACAAACATCAGTGCTGACAAGTGGTCCCGACCCTATCCCATGTGTAAAGAAGATGGTTTCTTTGCTCATTCCTCCTGTATTTTTGAAGCATTGTGACAATGCTACACTAACCTTTTGTGCTATAGCTAAAATGATAGCCAAATAGATAATCAGTGTTATGGAAATCCTTTTGAATCAACATTTTGCAGTGTCCAAACTGAACAGAGATCAGTTTCATAGACAGCAATTGATTAGAAATGACAAAGCAGCATCAAGTCAGAGCCTAGCAGAGCAATGTGCCAGAGGACATACTGTACTAGCTTATGCTTATTCTGCAATGTGCTACAATGCATACAGTGAGTAGCCTATGCTGCACGGCAATCTACAAAAGTAGAGCTCCGCTGGGAGTTGAAATGGTGGTGGGAGTTATGGGATATTGATCTTCACGTGATGAAGTAGGCCTTGTAGTGGCCAAGTGGGCTGGCGATGAAAAGTTCTTTTAAAAGGGTAGATTCCTCACTGGACACCTCAACCACAAAAAGAGAAAATGTAGAAAATTAAACTGAGATTAATGCAATATAGTATACTGTACAAAACATACTTGTTTGCAGTATTTTGTTTGAAATAAAGAAATTCATTCAATTCTGGCATTCCTATCCCTTAAGTTTTCATTTAGATTTTTTACATATTTTCACACATTAGCAAAAGAAGCAATTCTACAAGTTCACAATGTGTCCCATCACAACTGCGTTCTGCCATTTTTGTTTTTCATTTTAGGACTTTATATATTATATTTAAGTGGTTAAATATTAGAAATACAATCAATACCAGAATGGGTGCTCTGAGCTTTCAGTAACAGACACTGACTCCAAATCAGCTGACCCCGTTCAGCCAAAACTACTGCCAGGGCATGTGGCACGATTTGTTTGCATAGTGCTGAAGGTGAGCGGTGCTCTCTGCCACCTCCTCCTCCTCCTCCCCGGTTAGGAAAAAGTGGAGGGGGAGGGGGCTATAAAAAGTTGACCCTATCACAGCCTTGCAGACTCGCTTCCAAGCCGGAGCAGCAGTGGCAGCTGTCCTCCCCCTGCATCAGCACAACAAATACTTTACATTGCCTGACCTTTTCCTCCAGCATCACTATCCCAGCCATGCCCCCCTGTCCCTCTGCCACACACACACACACACACACACACACACACACACACTCGCACACACACACTCACACTCACACTCACACTCACACTCACACTCACACATGCACGCGCACACACTTGTTGTACTCCCCTTCACACCACTGGTCAACCCTGAGCTAGGCCCCCTGCCTGCCACCAGTTGACATGGATCCTTCATGATCATGCAGTTGTATTCTGTACTCTGACACATTAGCTGAGAATGTCTTGAGAGTAGTTGTAAGTGAGTGTATGAGAGACAGAGAGGAAATCTAGTCTTGAGGAAGCTGGGTGTCACTTCTGTATTTAACAAATTAGTAAACTATAGAGTGGCATTGCTAAAGAGTATATTATTATATTGGAGTCAATCAACTTCTTTCTGTCTTTCATTAACATAAACTAAGCAACTATAAAAGCAGCTTTGTTTTTGTTTTGTATCACCGGTAGGCCAAAAGCCGGACAGCTGATAGTTGGACATTATGTTTTAGCCCTGCGACTGTCTGTCCGTCCGTCATGTCTGGCCATCCATCTATCTATCCGTCCATCTGTTTGTCTATGAGAAGCTAATCTCCGGCACCACTGGACCGATCAGTATGAGACTGGCAGGCACACTCCTAGTAGGCCAAGGAAGAAACTGCTAACATCGCCTCATTTTTGCAGATAACAGACTGATTCATGTTTTCGGTCAAAAGCATTTTTCCCTGAATTCCTTGGCTCATGATACGCCTTTTTACTTTTTATTTGTGCGAAACACACCTGTTGCTACCCTCTGTCAGATTTTGTCCAAATACTTACACACTTCAGTGGACATTACTTCAGTAGTTATGTGATCAAGAGTCAAGACGCATGTGTCAGGTTTGTAAGATTCTACTTTGATTGGCTATGATAAGCAAAGTTTGCGGGAGTGACCCGTTTTACACAAAATGCCACAAATCATGAAAACAGCGTCTGATTGTTAGGCTTAGGAAACTTAATATAATTAATTCTCCGCTTTTTCCGCTTTGGTTATTTGTTTGAATACAACTGTACCAGCGTACTTGAGATGGCAACATTTTACTGAAATGGCACCTACATAGAACAAACGCATTCATTACTTCAAGGTTATTTCAGTTTAATGAAGGGTTTCACGACACATTATCAATAACTCAATGTAAAGTGTCAGACTGGAATAGTTCTGTGTGACACTCCAACCCTGAGAATAAACCATGTAAACAAACTCGTCTCACACTATCAAAATAGCCCGACAGTGTGTAATGCAGAGAAAAGGGAACTGAACAGTCTAGCTCGAGATCCATCACCCCAGTTGAAAATCCTATCTCCTAACAAGCCGAGCCAGAGTTCATCAGTGTCAAGTTACCTGTCGTGAAACTATTGCATGTCTATTAACGCTGACATCCCACCCCAGTAGTCACTCTAGGCTGCTTGCATTATCACTAATGCATTTACAACTGCATCGCAAACATGGCATTGGACACGAAATTGTAAAATCAGATCCCTGCACAAATTCAGATGCCCGTGTGAAAGCTGGGCTGAGGTTGTTCTGTTCAAATATAAACTACCTCAAACTATCAGATCACATCAAACTAAAAAAGGAACTCTATGAACTCTCAGTGGCTTCCATACCGATATTTAATGGCACCTTTAAGCTAAGCTTCTACTTGTTTTTTTTTGTTAAATTACAATTACACAAACTCTCACATAGAACTAGGCAAGAATGCAAAATAAGATAGAAAGAAAGAAAGAGAGAAAGAAAGAAAGAAAATGTATAGTAGTACATTTATATGTGAGTGTGTCCATGTGCTCAGGGTGACTTACTCTTGGTTACCGATGTTCCACTACAAAGCTCATGGTTGTGCCGTCGAAGGAGGGTGGAGCGATGATTCTCGGACCTTGTTGTGATGTGATGCTAATAACTGGCTTGATTTCTGAACTGGCTGCCCTTCCCCTGGTGTTGACATGTGCCATAGTCACAGGTAGTCGTGGTGGCACTTTTGGGGCCCCTCCTGTAGCGCTGTAATATGGGCTCTCTGTAACTGTTGTGCACTGGGCTTGCCTGCTTTGTTTCTCCCGTGCATCCTCGGCCGCAGAAAGATAGACTTTCTTCGACGGCTGTGGCTGGGCAGGCAGAGTTGGTGAAGGGATCAATCCCGGGTAAATCATGTATGTGGGGGCATAGGTTCCAGGGTTTAGTGCCAGGGGTGACACGGACAGGGGTACAGGGGTGACAGGGGCCACAGGTGAATGAGGCATGGGCACGTCCACATACTGACCTGTCTCGGGGTCAAACAGGCGTTTGGTTGTGGCCTGTAATGGTGTCTCTACCAGGTAGTAGTGTCCCGTTGTGGGATCCAAAAGCACCTTGCGTTGGGTTTGTGGGATGGCCTCTACACTTGCAGGGGTAGGTGACGTGGTAGGGACAGAGGGAGAGAAGCAGAACACCTGCGGTTGTGGCACTTGCAAAGCAACTGGCACAGGCTGGTGGTAAATGGTTGCAGATGGCTCCTCAGCTGAATGGCTCTCCGTGACAAAAGGTGACCTTTGTGAGTACTGATCAGAACACTCAGGTCTCTTGGCATCACCTACTCTGGCCTGACCGTTGGCCTGACTAACATTAGAACTGCCTTCTTTGGAAATGAAGTTGGGCTGCAGCTCTTCTTGATTCAGCACTTCGATTTCACTTGTCTCTCCTCCCCCTGGTATGGTTAGATAGTTCTCAGAGTCGGAGCTGGACAGTGTAATATTGGCATTGGTGACATTGCATTTGACCTTTCCCTGATGCCCCTGCCCACGTTTTGAAGGTGCTATTTTCACTGACAGTGGCGCCATAGGGGTTTTAGAGCCAACACTTTTCATAGTAGATAATGTTTGTATGCTGCTTTGTAGAATGTCATTCCCCAGAGAGCTAACGCTGACAGGTGCCTTACCGCTACTCCCAAAATGGAGCACACTTTTGTTACTAAATGTTTTACTGTGTTGCGATTGAGTTTTGAAGGCATCCTCGTTATATGGAACATGTATGATTTTAAGAGTGCCTTTATTTTCTGGACACTTAATCAATGATTGAGAGACCTTGTTAGTGCTCGTTTCAGCTTCTGTCATTCTATTGCTCCCTGCTGCTGTCATCACGTCCTCTGCACCTTGCTCTTCACTGGCAATAAGTGAAAGGACATGGCTGCCAGTGACAGGTTGTGGAGCCTGGGATTTACGCTTCCATTCATTTCTGTCAAAAACATAAAGCTGTTCCATCGTTTTGACAGCTGCTTTTAGTTTCTCTAGTGCAGCCTGTTTGGGTATTTTAGACTCACTTCTCCTGTCGCCTGTATCACCCATCGCCCTTTCCTGCCTCTGCCTTGACATCTTGCTTTCAATGTTAGTCTGGAGTTCTGATTGGTCAGGATGGATGTGTTTGGCTAAGACAGGTGCCACTCTGCTCGTTGTACACTGTGCTGATGCAGATTCACATTTGGAGGTTTCGGGTATGATTTTGGGAGACGATCTGCCGACCTCCATTTGTTTCTGTGAAAATGAATCAGTTGTAGCCATAGGTTGTTTGATGTTACAGTTTGTTTTTACTGAGTGGCACTTAATGACAATAGGAGACGGCAATAGATGCTTGATAGTCTCTTTCTTAGTCCTGTCCTCATGTGTATCAGCAGCAGCAGAGGTGGAACATTTACTTTCACTATTATCCATAGACACAAAACGATATGAACTTTTCACTAACTTGCGAACATCTCTGACATGATAGATGGGTGTTTGAAACTTGCACTTGTTGTCTCTTATGTCTCTAACTGTGAAGTGTGGAATCTTATCTGACGCAGCCAGAACATGGCACTTGGGCTCACCAACTGTCCTCACTGTATTTACAGTATTGTAACTTATTTTAGGGGTTAAGAGGCTGGCGATATTGAGTGTATACCCTTTATTCTCTTTTACACTTCTCAGTCGAATCTTTATCTCAGGTGGCTTTGTCTCCTCCTCTTTCTGTGCGGCTTTTACATTGTGTCCCATGTTCGAATCATTTTCACTGTCCTGCACTCGAGCAGTTGTGTGTGCGACAGGCATGTTGCTTAGCAAGTCATCCACTCCATCCTTCTCTTTTGAGAGGAGATGGGAGCTTGGAACATAAAGCTTAGACAATTTAGTTAATGATCTGCTGGCATCCATTTCTTCCTTTGCTGTGGCTCCAATTGTCACATCTGTGGGGATTTCAGACTCTTGGTTGCCTTCCTTTAGTGACTGAAATGCACTATTTAAACTGGGGTTAAGTTTCCCTTTTGGAGGCTCACTTGCATACTTCTTGTCATCGTGTCCTTTCTCTGACAGAGGTAAGCTATCATCTGCTGTCTGCTCCTCTGTGGGCTCACAAGAATTAGCCCGACTGGACACAGTACCTTGTTCATCAAGAGAACTAAATCCTGAACCTGTTTCTGAGGTTTGCCTGTGAAAGCCTTTTCCCAGATACCTTTCTTTCATGGCTTCATGATCATTACATTGACAGCATGGAGAGTGTGATTGATGTTTGTCACGAATTTCCCCCCTTTCCATTTTGCGCTCTTGTTCAAATTGCATCTTTTTGGAAATTACATTTTTCAAAAGACTTGATGCAAAAACGGCCTTATTGTGTGTACCTCCCACAATATCCCCGTCGTCATGGCGTTGATATTGCACTTCACACCCCAGCTTGGTTGACACGTTGCCGCTAATCTCGTGCTTGGAACGCGACCCGTGCACCTTTTTGGAACATTTTGGGCGCTTTGCACCTTCGGGTATCTCAGCTTGGACGTTGCAATGAAAATTCACTGTTTCTGTCAAAGTGATAACATCACCCTGCTTTGGCTGAAATTGGCTTTTGAGTTCTATCTTCTTGGTAGAAGAGGATGCTTGTTGAGAACTCTCCGTTTTCTTGTTCAGTTCATACAATTTGGTTTGGGTATTGCTAATTGACTTGCCATGTATATTCGTCCTGTCTGTAGTCTGACTCATCTCGAATGAACTCTCTTGGGAAATGGTATTCTGATCTATTCCCTGGGACATATTGCCATATTTTAAGTCAACATAAGCTGACCACTTGTTTAATCCAATGCCGTACTCTGACACTGAAGACTCACTCGAAGCACTAAGATTTATGGCATCAAAGTAAGGGCATGCCAAGCTGCGGAAAGACTTGGCAGTTAAATTACGCACCTCCTTATCAGCGTCGTCCAGCTCGCTGATCGAACTGGACGCACCGCTGGAATAGTCATTAATATCTTTACCTCTTAATTTAGTTGCTAGGTGCTGACGACCAGGCGCAGGGATGAAATACTGGGGCCTGGCGTTGGAACTGGCGCTGGAACTCGTAAAAAAGAAGTGCCCCCTGTCTCCCACGTGTTTAAACGTGTTGTTGTCATTCCCCAGAATATTGTTGTTAGGGTCGTTGACAGCCCGGGAAGAAGTTTGGATCGACAAGTGAATTTGCCCCGCGGGATTCACCGTTTGGTTTTTGCACATCATGGACCTGCTTTCATCCGAGCTGGCGCACAGATCACTCTCCTGTTCGGCTCTGACAACCGCTCCAGCAGCGCGTTGATGCGCAACGTTCGAATGCGCTTTGTTGCTTGTTTTCGCCTTCTTTTGACTCCTGCCATCCAGAATTAACGTTCCATCCTGACTCTCGTCACTTTCAAAAGAGGCATAATCCACAAAGGAATAAACTAGATTCTCGTCTTCAAAGTCCCAGCAACCTCCTCTTCCCACCTCGTAATCTACGTCGTGGTCCAGTTCTGTCAGCTGGATCTCATGAGTTGTAATGTAGTGCGATTCGTCTTCAATTGGATCACATTCACAGTGCTCTGACAACACCACACTCTCTCCGTCGTCAGACTCAGATTTACTGTTCATTTCCGTGTATTGTAACTCGTCACTTTCACTGCAGACGTTTTCATTGCGATCACTTGCTGGGTCAAACTCGTTTTGAAATTGGTTCTCATTTTCGACTTCCACATTCGGAACTCTAGTCAATAATAAAGTATCCAAGGAGGGATGTTCACCTGAAACAGGTCTGTCGGTCCACTTTTCCTTTGAATGTTCCCCCTGGAAGTCATCAGAAAGAATTGTGTCCTCACCCCCAAAGTCCTTGAGACCATTGGGGCTCCTCTCTTTCAATGTGTCATTGTCGCATTTGATAACAGCAATCTCGTCGCCCGCGCCCGTAAAAGTCACTTTCACAGTTTTTGTTCCTTCTGATTTCATATCAAGCGAGTTATCCAAATCAACATAATTGGATTCGTCTCGGCGTGTCTCGGCGTGGCATTTGGCCTTGTCCTTGTCTGGGAGCAGCTTTCTATAAAGTCCAGTGTCATCTTGGTAAGTGAGAGTTTTCTCGACTGCTTCCATTTGTCGTTTCTTACCGTCAGGTGGTCTTGTTAAAGATGTTAACCTGACACAGGACGGAAAACTCTGCAGGCGTGTGAGAGGGTGAGAGGAAGGAGAGATAGTTGGGAGGGGGAGGAGAGGGGCGTTAAGAGAGAGGTGGGAGAAGGGGGGGAGAGAGAGAGAGTGACAAAGAGAGAGGGGGAGAGAAAAGGAGTGTGACAAAGAGAAAGCGAGGGCGGCGAGAGGGGGCGAGGGAGTGTGTGAGAGAGAGAGCGCGCGCAGGGGGAGTCCCAAGGAATCCCCCCATGATATATCTTTGACGTTTGGAAGTGGAGCTGTTGCCTTAATTTAGCAGTGTATCAAATACAGATAATTAGCCTACCTTGTTAACTGTGAATTTAGTAGCCTACATGTATATAGCTATGCCACTGAGACTGAATTTCGTGGTTTCAGCACTTTTTTGAGGGAACAGCTCCTGTTCCTATAGATATTTGACCAGTTATCCTGTGTTTGTGATGGCAGCTATTCACAGTTCAAGATTATGATAAATTATTTTTTTCATTGGCCTTATTAGCCTTATTTGGGCTTAGGCTATCAGTTATTTGATTATTTTTACGTTTTCATTTAATTTAGCCATAGTGAGTTTAGGAAGCTCTGCATCAGCATCATGACATGTTGACCATGTTTCCCAAACAGTGGCATCGCTATTTCTGTTTTTATTTGTTTAAAAAATCACACTTTTTCATATATAAACATTTTAAAAGTGTGCACTTATGATATTTGATGTCTGAACTAAAACTTAGTAACACTTTTTGACACAATGTTATCAAGATCCCCTTGTGGTTGAAGCAGGTAACATATAGCTATACTGCCAGATGCTACATGTTCGTTCAGAGAATTTACAATTAGATTTATTAAGTTTTAGATGTGGGATTTGTTTCAGTCATCATTTAGCTTGTTCCAGTATCCAACCCAGGGTCAAAGCCTAAAATAATCGTGCAAATGGGAACTGTTTGGTTGTTAAATAATTTACTTTAAATAATTGACTAAATTCACATGGTATTGATGAATTAGCCTATTTTATGTTATAACAAATCAGTTATTTAATATCTCCCCGTGTAAAAGAGACAAGTGTTGTTTCTGGACAGGGCCCCAAATTCATGGGATATGTGGGGGAGGGGTCATACAAGCAGTTGCTCTCAGGCAGAGGACATATTGAAGTCACATTGATATCAGATTAGGAAATAAACAACCAGGCTGTAGTGTTAATTCTCTTTAAACAAAGATTCATGTCATTATCTATTATGTTATTATATACATTATATTATATATATTATATATGCCACTTAAAACAATAATAAATAAAAGTTGTTATCTGACAGAGTTTTGTTGAAACCTTGTGAAAGCTTAGTACTATCTATCATGAATGGAAAGCTGAACTGTGTCACCTGCATCCAAATATAGATCATGTCAAAACAGACACTATAAGCACTGTTTAAAATACAATACTTGTAAACCTATGTAATTGTATACCTACACTGGATATTGTTACAAACTATTGGGGAAATTTCACAACAGACAACTGAATCTTTCATGTCGATGAGAACAGAGCTGCTCAAGCATAATCATGTACCTTCTCTATCCTCATAGTTTGTGTTAACATTCACGTAAGTCTAAATTTTGGTCTGTGTCTTTCTGTGCCCAGTGTGCCGAAATGTGGACACATACAGGTTTAAACGACCTCCACAAATTTAGGTACTGTGGCTATTTAAAAAGGGACACCGCTCACGCAAGCATGTTGAGATCAGTTACTTACAGTGGCTGCATTAAAACAGCAGGTGTTCAATCATGAGCACCATTAATCAAAGGCTGAACAGTCCATGGTAAGTCCTTTTAAACTATCTGTCTCCCTCAAGCAAATGTCAATACAAAGCAGAGTGGCCTACTATAGCAACTGTGATTAATATTGTGGAAAACTGGGAATTTGCACATTGCACATGCACATTGATCATTTTTGCAATATATCAGTTGTGCTGCAAGCATACTAGGTTTATGTTTCTTGAAATATCGTTTCAAGCCTGAGGAATTATGGTTCCCAAACCTTTTTTGCCTGTGACCCAAAAGAGAAAATTGATGGCGCAAAGCGACATCAAATTACGTTATGAGCTTGTATATCTGCTATTTTCACTACATCTTAAACATTTGTTTTCTAAATTATGGAATTGTTTTTTTGTTTTGTTTTTCTCCCTGAAATTACTGGAAAGAAATGAATTTGTTTTTACTTCATGGAAAAGTTTGCTTTTTTAATGCTTTTTGAAAATGTTTTGAAATAATAATAATGAAAAACAAAATGTATAGGAAACAAAAACCCACATATGGGTCCCGACCCACTGTTTGGAAACCAGTGAATTATGTTACTGACTACAGTGCGCTGTGTAACCCTCGGCTGGGAACTGGAGAGGTTTGAGAGTTTGAACACCTGCTGTGAAGCATTTACCAATAGCCAAAGGTTGTACTTCACCAGGTTACTGCCAACAGACACGATTTTCATGATTCAAAATGGAAGAGGACCATCCATATTTGGATTTACAAGTGTCATATCATGTGAGCTAGTTTTGTGAATGGATGTAGGTGATATAAGAGAGTCAGTCCAAAACCACTGGTGTAACCAGCTGTAGTTTTCCAATACTGATAGTTTTCCAAATCTATCCCCCAGAGAGAGAGAGAGAGAGAGAGAGAGAGATTTCTGTACCTCTCTTTGGCCTCTATATCTGCCTCTCAAACTGGATCAAACAGGTTATGGTATAAGGAAGTCCTATTCTTCACTTCATTAAGGCCAGCATCTTCAAATAAAGTTGCAAAGGTTGTAATCCAAGCTGCCATGATGAAGGGAAACATAATGTCCACCTCTGATTGTATGACACTTTTAGCCCCACAATTTACATTGCTTTACTTACTATACTGCAGCAGATCAATAATGGAGCTATTTAGTTTGATCGTTTGACCTGTGTGTGTACTCGATTCTAATTGAGAAGACTGCTCTCTAGTCATTTTTATAATTAGGGGAACGATAATACTATTTTTAAATTAATTATTACCATTTGTGTATAGTTATATTTGTGTACATTATATATCCGGGTACATAGCTATAGTGCATTGTATTAAAGGATGGTAATCAGTAGTTCTTATTATTTTATTCTCTTGAAATATATAGCCATCACATTTGCAAGATGACAGGTCAATGCATGATTAGGAAAAAGGTCTGAAAATACATATATCAGACGTGTACTGTAAAAAGGTTGGATTTTCATATTTATTTTTAACCTTTAGTCCATGCAACGTCCTGATCACATACTGAAAATGTAAAAAATTATATATACTGTGGCATCATTTGGTTTCAGTTTGCATGTGTCATGAGTGATTCAGGGATACATACTATGGACTAAAAACAGCAATGCAAGATGGGGACTTGTCATGAATTATGCCAGCAATGGTAGATATGTATGGCTCCCTTTTGGCAACGGGTATTTTGTTTCACTCATGTTCATACACTACTGGTTCGAAGACAAGGGTCAGCACCTTGTTAGGACTTACTAGAACAACCACCAACCCTATTGTCTAATGTCTATGCAATAGAAGAGGTAGTCATACAACCTTACTAATCATATGCTGAGTTGAGTTGAATTGGGCTATGGTAATTAAGTATAAGAAATGTGCGTGAGTGAGTTTTATGAGTGTTGTCATTTTCTTATAAAATCTGTATTAATATGATATCATGACTTTGACTGCAATATTCATTGTTCAATTATTAAAGTAGCTACATCTATAATCAAACATCCCCTCACTAAACTGCCACACTGAACAAACACACTGAACAAAAAGGAATGTATCTGATATTTATTGTGAATTGACCATTTTAATTAAAGTTACAGAGGCAAATGAAGATACAACTAATACTACACACACACACTTATTTGTGTTTGTGTGCAACAAGATGTTTTCATCTAACCCCCCCTAGTGGGCCATATTGCCCATAGCACCCTGCCTGGCCTTTTTCTTTGGGGGGGGGGGGGGTGTGTACTGTGTAGTGTGTACTGTGTAGCTCTGATCCATAGCTCTCCTGACTTCATTAGAGCTATGCTACTCTCGTCTTGAAATGCAGACCAGCCTCTCGACTATAGCGAAAATAAAAAAATACTCTACTCACCAATACAAAGGCGGCTTTGTGTTATTAGAAAGCCTACTTTCCGCGGTGGACGCACTCTGAGCCCACCACACGTATAAAATGCACTTTTTGGCCAGAAAGGGGTTTTTTTTTCACCGGAAGGAAAAATCTTGTCTATGGGGTTTTCTCTTGGCAATATCGGTATAAGAGGGTGCAGTGGACAAATCCCCATTCTCACAAGGCCGCAAGTGGTGGGACTAATTGCAGGAGGGGACGAGACTGTTTAGGTGCAAGCACTGTCAGACTGGTGTGAGATGAACAACCTCATTCTCAACACCTCCAAGACCAAGGAGCTGATTGTTGACTTCAGGAGGACGAATATTGAGCCTATTCAGCCTATTTACATCAAGGGAGAGGAGGTGGAAAGGGTCTCAGACGTCAGGTTCCTGTGCATGAACATCTCGGACAACATTACCTGGCTGGAAAACAAACAGAAGAATTGTCAACAGAGACTGTATTTTCTGAGAGTTCTGAGGAAAATAGACCTGGCAAGAGAATCTGCTACTGTCCTCGTTGTTCCATTGAGTCAGTGTTCCATTGAGTCAGTGACCTAAGAGGCATCTCTCTTTGGTTTGCCAGCTGCACAGTGGCAGAAAGAAAGTCACTTCAGGGTGTCATAAACACAGCCCAGAGTATCATGGCATGTCCTCTTCCATATGTCTCTGGAGGATCTCTACGAGAGACATTGTAGCAGAAGAGCCAACATAGCATCCTCAGGGACTGATCCCACCCAAGTCATCACCTGCTTGAACTTCTGCCCTCAGGGAGGCGCTATATCATAAAAGCAGGAACAAACAGACAGACATTTTGCTTTTACCCCCAGAGCTGTCCTAGCTCCAAACTCTGACACTTGAACTCTGACACTTTATACCTTATGGACTTATTGTGCAATAGGTTTTTATGTATGCTTATATATATATATATATATATATATATATATATATATATATATATATATATATAGTTATATACATGCCTTTTAATACACTGAGCTGCACAATTTCGTTGTCTTGTACAATGACAATAAATATATTCTGATATTCAGAGATTCTGATAACTTGATGATGATGATGACGATGATGATGCCATGCGCATAGGGGGGAGAGCGGGGTCAGTTGGTGCGGTAGGACGGTTGCACCTCGGACTGGATACAATACAACGCCTTTTCGTCGCATATTTCCGGTGACGTCATTCGATTCCACAGTGCCCGAAAGCCTCGCAGACAAAAAATTATCCATTTCCGCCTAAAATTGACGGAGCTACAGACCCTTTTGTGTTTTTGCACGCTTTAAGTAGCGGAGACTGGAAGAGAGACAGGTCGGTTGACGCGCATTTTACTAATTCCCTCCCTGCACAGAGATTAATTCATTTCAAGTAACCAAACTTTTTTGTGAACAAGATACACTTGTCCTCTCCCATTATCCCGAGTGTTTTTTAATTTTGGTGAAACGAGTCGGATGCAATCGGCAAGCAAAGTGATCTCGCTCTTACTTCCGCATCTTTCGTCCTTGCTCTTGCTTTTGACAGGACGAAAGGTTTTTTTTCTTTGCTTGCCGATTGCGTCCGACTCGTTTCACCAAAATTAAAAAACACTCGGGGTAATGGGAGAGGACAAGTGTATCTTGTTCACAAAAAAGTTTGGTTACTTGAAATTAATTAATCTCTGTGCAGGGAGGGATTAGTAAAATGCGCGTCAACCGACCCTGCTCTCCCCCCTCTATTGTTTGACTATTGTCTGGCATTTTCAGTGCTGTCTTATAAAATGTTGATGTCCTCACAAGTATATAAACGTGTGCGTGTGTTGAAGCCAAAAGTGAGCAGAAATTATAAGTGAAGACGCAATTGTGCCGGAATGACTTGATTGGTATTGAGCACGGAATTTGATGATGTATGATGATACATGTTGATAAGAGCGCCCCTCACTAAACACGCGTGTGATTTTTTGGAATAAGGTTATTCAATAACACTTCTGCTCATGAGATTGCATGGTCACGCTAATAAAGCAAAGGATTATGGGAAGTATGAGGACATGCTCTGCGATGTGCCCAGGATAGCCTAAACTAAATGACTAATGCACTTGGTTGTAGTATTTGATCATATTATATTTTACAACTCGAAATTCATTTTTTATAAACAATACAGTAAATGTAGTTAGCATTTTTCAATTGCACGTGTATATGCTACTATACTCTAATGGCAAAATTGTTTGAACAACCAATGCATTTGGAGAGATTAACAACTAAGGCCTATTAATCAAAGTTCATCCGATGTAGGCTATTCATATGCATAACATAACACGGATGGCATGTTGAACACATGCTAGCCTACTCTCCTATACTTGAAGAACGATGCCCATTCTGAAATCAATGTATCGCTGTCCATGGTTCTGAAATGCTATTTTCAAGCTTGCTGAGACTTTTCGTCTTTCCGCTACGACATCGATATAGCAGATCGACCTATTGAGTCTCAGACTGAATTAAATTCTGTGGCACGCATTGTGTAGCGAGGCTCAATGAGGATACTTTTGCATCGATATTGCCAAACTGAGTGACTTTCATGGAAGATGATGTAGCGATAGCCCTAGTTCCTCCGGAACGCAACTGCAGCACTAACTGCTTGTGTCAGGGATTCCACTGCTGCATTTCATGTAGTCTATGGGGAGGGAGACAGCTCGTATTGACTTCGCTCTCACTTATTAAGCTATTATTATTCATGTTCAATAATCAACATGACATCTACTAAGCATTGGCTATTAAACGGGTTTGCTGTTCTACTGTGCGTTTGTGTAGCAGTTCATGAATCTAAAAGGATTTTCAAATGTCCTTCAGGATGTTCCTGCTCCAAGGAGACTATTATTTGCGTCGGCACCTCGCAAATTCCACGGACCATACCGAATGATATCAATTCATTGTAAGTTGCTAATTACGTTTCTTCAGCAATGGGCTTAAATACAGGCTAACAACTGAAATAGCATTCAAGGTGACAAGCCATTATTTCCATGCTGTTCCTTGGATACCGGTATACGTCACTTCATATTTGGGTGGTATTGTAGGCTGTTTGATTTAGATTTGTACAGTAGGCTATACTTTATGATACATTGTGAAATATGAATATTGTTGTTCCTATTCCAACAGGAGTATAGTAAATGGATCAATTACTGAAATCACAGAGGGAATGTTTGCACTTATGCCATCTCTGCAGTTGCTGTAAGTTGAACTATAGCTACTTAAACGTTAAAGATTTAATTTGACATATGGAATTAATAATCAACTAATCTTCTTGTTTTCATACTTACATACTGTACATGCCTACACAAAGTGTAGTGTAGTGTAATGAATTGTGTGAAAGTATAATAATTTGGCTTTGCTGTGATGCAATATATGCAATGTCATATAGATTTGCTTGTGTGCTTTTCACAGGCTTCTAAATTCAAATTCTTTGACAACAATCCAAGATGATGCATTCTCTGGCCTCCCTCATCTTGAATATTTGTGAGTATTGCTGAAGATTGTATATTTTTTCTTTTTTGGTTGTCAATAAAAGCATTTTTCATCATACTTATGTACTGCCTTTCAAAATTAAAAATGTAATATATTATATTCCTTTAAATTTTTAAAAGATTCATTGAGGGGAACCAGATTGAGGCTGTCACCAAAAATGTATTCCGAGGTCTACGCGATTTGACTCATCTGTAAGTCTTTCTTGTTGTATTTTGTTTAGTCCAAAATAGTGAGAAATGACAAGTAACAAAATGGTATCACTGCATTGTTCTTGTCCACCTATATGTTTCCGTTTTAGGTCTCTTGCCAATAACAAGATGAAGGTTCTGCCAAGGAACCTCTTCTTCGACTTGGATTCCTTGCTAGAACTGTGAGTAAGCAATTGTAATAAAAGCTGTTGGGAGGAGTTTCCACACATCAAGCTGACTCAGGTTGTGCTTGTTTGAAACCTTGTATCCTACAGATATATGGACTTGTATACCGGTAGTTTGACTGTGACACTGTAAAA
The DNA here is from genome assembly GCF_963924005.1 of Protomyctophum bolini. Taxonomy (NCBI): domain Eukaryota; kingdom Metazoa; phylum Chordata; class Actinopteri; order Myctophiformes; family Myctophidae; genus Protomyctophum; species Protomyctophum bolini. The sequence goes on from NC_137864.1 coordinate 19,064,897, forward strand.
ATTGGACCCATCAATGTTTATCCCCATTAGGGCGTGGCTCCATGGCAATGTCCACCAGTAGGTCCGTCCATCATTTTGGCCCCACACAAGTTATCTCTAAAAGTAGCCTACTGGCTGGATTGCATGGCATGGGATTCACTGTGTGCACCTTCATGTTCCCCAGGAGATATAGCACCCACCCACAAAATGTTCTCTTGCACACCAACAAAGAAATTAAAATAAAATGAATGGAAAGATTGCAATGAAAATGCATTCATGCTTCCTAGCTGGAGGATGACCCCTATACCTATATTAGTGAGCACATGGTCTTTATACTCTAGTGCCTCCCAAAGGCCTAAATGTTCACTCGCACACAAAATATCTATAACACCAATGTTATTTTTTATTGCTGTGATATATTTGCTATGATATTAGCCTTTTTCTTTTGTATTTTTCTTTGTATGAGGATATGCAATTGTGCAAATCAGCATTGCACAAAATAGTAAACTGAATAAAAATCTCCACATTTACTAGTAGCAATTTATGCAGGCATAGTACAGTAGGTGGGAGTTATATTGTCCTTTGTGTTCTGCATTCTCTGTACAAGATGTGATTAATTATTTGCTTTCTCGCAATCAGTACATTTTCAGTGTGTATAAATCATGACCTCTCCTGTCAAATGTGTCATAGGGATCTGCGAGGCAATGTTTTTCAGTGCAACTGTGAGAACAGGTGGCTGATGATGTGGTTGAAGAACACAAACGCCACTGTATCAGATGTCTACTGCACCGGGCCTGGCGAGATGAAGGGCAAGCGGCTAAATGACCTTCCCATTGCTCCGGGCGAGTGTATGTCCACAGGTAAAATGTGCTACAGGAAGCTTTTTAGTCGTAGGGACGTATATATACTATAAATCTAAATACGCCACACAACATCTAAGAAAAACGATGGGGAACAAATAACACTGCATAGCAAATAACACATAATATTCTCAGTTATTTGAGCTATACGAGAGTGCATAAATGGCACCAAATGGTACAGGCTCTTCAATGTTATATTTACTATGATTATTATTATTTAATTTCAATTTTCAGTACACATTATAACATTCTACTCTGCCTCTAATTACTTTTTTTTATTGTAGTAGAGCAGTGTGTTGTATGATAATGATGGCGGGGTTAGGGTTATGATGTCACAAAAATGGTGTATTTTCCATTGGGCAATGGGCCTTTTGACTCAGCTTTCAGGAAGAAACCAAAAATACAGAGGAAAGACATATTTTAATATTCTACATTCTATAATATTCTAACCACACCTGGGGGTCTATTAGAGTAATGTTAGATAGACACATGCAAAACATTAAAGGTACAAAACTCTCGCGGCACAATCTTTAATATCAATGGTAAAACATTCAGCATGACACATACGTTCATTTGATGAGAAAACAAAGATGGAGTGCCACGATTTTTTTCCACCCTAAAACATGATCATCAGGTATTATCATAATTTAAGTGTACAGTATTTGTTAAAATCATGCTTTTATGTGGGCACCCCCACCAGTTCATTAAGTATGCCTGGTTTGCCTGGTGGGTGGTGATGGGTGGTGATCCACCTGAACTGAAGCCGCATCCACGGCTGTAGTTGTATGATAAAGGGGGAGGGGTTAGGGGAAGGGCTGATAGTGTGATGTCACTATATTACTGTTTATTTCATTGGCCCGTTTGACTGTCAAGGGTTCAGGTTTAGGAAGAAACCCTAAATACAAAGTTAATACACCATTTCACATAAAAACGACTACAGGGTGTCTAATGAAGTACTGTCACCTCATAGACACATGAAAAACTGGAAATATACAGAAATTGTGGCACTCCATCTTTAACAATATTTTGCTTGTCTTAAACCTTGCTGCATTTGCCTGTCTCACAGATTTTGTCCGTCGTCAGTCAATTCCTGTCCAGTCGATGTCAGCAGACATCTTCTCCCATAAAGAAGACATCTATGTAGCAATGGCTGCCCCCAATACCAACAGCTGTGTGGTCATGGAATGGGATCACATTGAACTGAATTTCAGGCCTTTTGATAACATTACAGGTATAACAAACCCCATATTATAATGTTAGTTTAAGGTTCATATTGTCATTATTGTTAATAAGTTTGTTCGTCATTTTAATTCTAAAATCATTTTAAATAATGAATTTAATTCATCCATATTCTGGCAGACATTTACATTCGGTGGTAAAAGAAGATCTACAAGCTCATAATATGTGGCAAGGTGACGTGTTGTGTGAGCTTGTAGATTTGAACGAAAACAGGAGGGGCCGGTTATAGACCCTGGGGGACGTATGTAGGGTTTCAGTGGCTAAGACTTGTTTCATGGATTTTAAGCATTACGACTTACTGTAAACGACAATCATTTTGCTACAGGGAAGTCTGTTGTTGGATGCAAGTCAGTCCTGATTGAAGACCATGTCTTGATAATCGTCACTCAGCTCTTCGGTGGCTCACATATCTACAAGTTTGATGACCAACAGAACAAATTCTCCAAATTTCAAACCATTGAGGTCTTCAACATCTCCAAGCCGAATGACATTGAGGTTTTCCAAATGGATGGTGACTGGTACTTTGTGATAGTAGACAGCTCTAAGGCAGGCATTTCTACATTGTACAAATGGATGCACCAACCAGACCAGAACGAAACTGGTTTCTACTCTTACCAATACCTCCACGAGTGGTTCCGGGATACAGATGCTGAGTACATTGAAATGGATGGTAAGTCCCACCTCATCATAACCAGTCGCTCCCAGGCACCTGTTATCTACCTGTGGAACAAAAGCACCCTTAAGTTCATGCTTCACAGTGAAATCCCAAATGTTGAGGACGTAGTGGCAGTCAAAGCTTTTCAGATCGAAGGTGAACTGTATCTGGCCATGACCTGCTACATCGGTGACTCCAAAGTTCTCAAGTGGACCAGCAAGCAGTTTTCGGAGGTCCAAGCCCTGCCATCTCGTGGAGCAATGATCCTCCAACCTTTCACTTTCACGGGCACTAGGCACTACCTAGCTCTGGGCAGTGATTATTCTTTCACACAAATCTATCTCTGGGACTCTGACACCAAAACCTTTGGCAAGTTTAAGGACATTTATGTGCAGTCACCACGGTCATTTACTGTAGTGAACACTGACCGAAGGAATTTCATCTTCTCCTCCAGCTTCAAGGGCAAATCAATGGTTTTTGAACATATCATTGTAGACCTTAGCTTATAATACCCAGCAACATAATGTAAGACCTCTCTCTACTCTTGGTAACTGTATCTGTTCAGCAACTGATAGGTTTATGAGAAAGACATCACGACTACTGTATATCATACTTAAATGCCATAAAATGTAGCTTACTTAATCTAAGACACATATCTTAGCAATGCCTATGCATCTCCCATGATTATGATGTTATAGTTTATAATCATGGTGGTATAGTTAATTAAGTGCAACGATAAGCCAAGAGTATAGGCATCATATTTTTTCGCTAGTTTGAAACCAAAGGACAATGCAATAGAAATCAAAGGCAATATTTGCAATGTAACCTGCATGCTAATTATTTTGTGACATAATTGAGATTAACTGAAAAGTAGCCAACAACAAATATGACATCTAACAAATATGAAATCACACTAGAAAGTTCTGTTCTTAACCCATTTTGGCCTGAAGCCAATTCTAAAAACGTCTTCTAAATCCTGACCTAAATTTTCTGGAAAAAAAGTCAAATATTTATATAGCAGCATCAATCAAACTTTTGTAATTTTTCAAATACTGTACATACTGTACAGAACCCCAAAATGGGTTCGGCCTGAAGGGGTAAAACACCAAAAGGGGTTCCCGCCCAGAATGGGTTGGGGCAAGAACACTTTGTTAGAGGTTTCTTTCCCAAAAATAATCTCCCCATTTACCGTACTTACATTGTATGGCAAAACTGCTCTGGACGCTTTCTTATTTGCGTTCATTTGTGGCATAAAAGAGAGCCTTTAGAGTACCGGTACTAACCACAAATACAATTGAATGAAAATCAACATTAATTACTGACTGAACAGCAAGAAATGTATCTTAAGCTTTCTTACTGTATAGACCGAGTGCCTGATTAAGTGCAAGACAGAATGTCATATATTATTATTTATGTACTCTGGATTCCTATGCAAAATGTGTACTCTGAATTGTTTTGTATGCTGTTATGCCATCTGAAATGCCTTGTAGCACTAGCACCACAGCTGTGTTGTCTTAAAATATCACATTTAGCTTTATTTGTAAATGTCTTTTTCATTTTTTCATTTGTGTACAACCAATGGAGTTTAAAATGAATTTGACCGGTAATAGTCCCATCAATATTAGTTTTCTCAACTTCATATCTCTGCTCTTAAAAGCAACGGTTGGTTCTTCATAATGGATGTATCTTTCCTGTCAACTGCTGGGTTGTGTGCTACATTCATGACTAATAATAAATATATATACGTTTGACCTATTGTACTTTGTTTTCACGGTGTGCTGCAATTTAGACATAACATATTTTAGTTTCGTCAGGAAAAATCTTATTTTCCCTTGAGCAGTATAAGACTGATTGTACTCATCATCTCCCAGGTTTCAAGGTTCATTTTATGTGTAATTTACATATATATTGCACATCATACTCAGGACCAGCAGTGTACAATAAAATAACTATAATTCAAATCACAAAATCCTAAAGTGTAGTGAAATTAAAACTGAGAAGCATGTTGAAAACATTAGCATTCAGAGATGGCAGTATGAAATATAGCACAGCAATGCAGAACAGTGAAAGTACATTTATTGAGTTCATCAGTCTAACAGCCACTGGCTCCAGCCCTGAATCGCTAGACATGCACGCATTAAGAGAAAATATGTGAAACAAAATTCAGGGACCATTCAGGCTGAGTGTCAGGCTAGCCCCCGGGTATAGAAGAAGCTGCATTTAAGCTTTTCGTGTCAGTTTTGTCCTCCATAATGTGGGCCACACTAGTTGCACCTGCTGACGTAGATGGAAAACTGTTGTGGGTGATCTTCTGCAGCCTCTGTCTGCAGCGCCTTCTTGTCAGCAGAGCAGTCCTCATATAACAGGTGGTGAGAGAGAGTACTCTACACCAGCTCAGTGGCCTTGTGGTTAAAGTTTCCGCCCTGGGACTGGCCGGTTGGGGTTTGATCCGTGGCCGGGTCATACGAAAGACTCTGAAAAATGAGACCCAATTCCTCCCTGCTTGGCACTCAGCATCAAGGGTGGGATTGGGGGTAAGTACAGGTACCTGCGACACTTAGGCCCCTTTTCCACCGGTTGGTTCCCAGTGGGAACCGGTTCAGTTCTTTTTGGTTTTTAGTCCATGAGCCAGAGCTCCAAAATTGAAACGTTAATTATGAATTGAGTGGGCAAAACCATACCTATATTAGATTGTTATCACCATTAAACTTCCCCAATTGAGTACTTACACGAAGACAATGATTTATTGTATTACTAATTTTACATTTTTTAATATGCAAATGAGGCATTATGTAGGAAAATATGCAAAATAATAAAAAATATGAAAAAGCTACTACTGTGGAAGGGTTATCATGTATTAATTTACTTGTATTGATCCTATAAACAATTTAATATAGGGTATAGTTTGCCCACCAATTTTGGAGCTCTGGCTCATGGACTAAAAAACTAAAAGAACTGAACCGCCAACCGGTGGAAAAGGGGTCATAATGTCATGTCCAGGGGGTGTACTTGTACATCAAGCTGCCTCATGCTACAGAAACAGGAGATAGGCCCATTCTACACCTGTAGAAAGCTGTGGTGTAAAGTAACTATTACATTACATCTCGGATCCAAATAAAAATAGCCGATCTACAAGCACACAATGCGTAGCATCGCGAGGCATTGTGAGCTATTTTCAAAAGACTGTTATACAATTGATAACTTGAAACAGAAACATTCTGCATAATGAGTACTTTCTTACTTTTGGTAGTATATTTTGATACCAATACTTTTGTACTTTTACTCAAGTACATTTTGAATTCCAGACTTTTACTTGTAACAGAATATTTGCAGTATTGACACTTTGAAAATTGTTAGTACTTTTTACACCACCAGCCTCCAGCAGCACTGAGGTATTGAGGTCAACAAACAATACAAACATCCAGACAACCGCCAACGACATTGTGAAATTGTTATAAAAACAATGTATAGCTACCAGCAACAATAGAAAGTTTCGATGACAATATTAACATGTCTCCCATTTAGGCCTGCGGCCGATTCTAAATCCTGACCTAAGTCTTCTGAAAAACTTCAAATATTTATATATCAGCATCAATTTTTTTTTTTTTTTAATACTGTACATACTGTACAGAACCTAAAAATGGGTTCCCGGCCTGAAGGGGTAAAACACCAAAAGGGGAGAAGGTCCTGGGTTCGATTTCCGCTGGGGACGCTGTGGGCACCGGCGGCGTGTTCCCTCCTCCGCGTCATCAGTGCCCATACCCGAGGTGGGGGTTGGCGATAGGGCCTTTCTGTGTGGAGTTTGCATGTTCTCCCTGTGTCCCCTATAGGGTAGATACCCTCACAAAAACATGCCGTAATCCTGGTCTCTAAAACTACCTCCCCCTGGCCAGCCGGGGCGCCTGATGGAGGGGAAAGGAACTGGTCGGAATAACGTGTCCCTTCCAGGTGCTACGTCCGGCCGGGGAAATTCCCCTCTGTCAGGTGAAAAGAAGCAGCTTGGACTCCTCATGCATAGAAGGAGGCATGAGGTCAGTCCGCTGCCCCCCCAGGTTGGCAGAGGAAGTGTAGCGCCCAGGATTACATTAGATAATTGGCACTGGGTGAAAAGAAAACTGGGTTACAAAATCGTGGGATAAAAATTAAATAAATAAAAAAAAATAAAAAAAAGGGGGTTCCCGCCCAGAATGGGTTAACATTCATGAGAATGTGAACACACACACACACACACACACACACACACACACACACGCGCACACAGTCACACAGTCACGCACGCACACACGCTCACACGCAGTCACGCAGTCACACACGCACGCACACACGCTCACACACAGTCACAGTCACACAGTCACGCACGCACGCACACACACACACACACACACACACACACACACACACACACACACACACACACACACACACACACACACACACACACACACACACACACACAAGCACACACACACACACACACACACACACACACACACACACACACACACACACACACACACACACACACACACACACACACACACACACACACACACACACACTTAAACCAGTAAGTTGTCAGCCCAAACCTTATTTAAATAATGCACATTTAAACTTTCAATAATGATTTATTGACTGGTGTAGTAGGCCACATTTTTACATACAAATAAAAAGGTGTGACTTAGTGGCTCTGATTACTTACTCTTGATTATATTGAGTATTCTGACCTCTATATCTTGCATAGCAGTAGCACCACACACCGTGAAACATGAGCGTGTCATAAAATGCTCCAGTGAGTTTCGAATATATAGGCCTGTCAGCACCTGGCTACTGAAACAGAATTTTCTTTTACCTTACTTGAAAGTTGAACATATAATCAGAGGTAATATGCCATAGATGCAGAAATGTTTGTAGTAATAGCCAAATGAATCCTTCTTGGAAACAATTCTACTTGTTCTTGTATATTATTTATGTAGTTGGGGAGGCTTTTATCATCTAATGTGATGAATCTGTTCTCTGCTCTTTCAAACTGACCCTGCAAAATTATATGCCATGCACGTGACCTACCTACCTACCTACCTAGGCTACCTAACTCCAACTCAGCAGTCACGCCCCAGTCAGCACTGACCACAGGAAATCCAAGCTCCATCCACACCCTCTCTGTACACATCCTGGACGAGGGTGGTGCATTCTCTCTCTCTTTCTCTCTCTCTCTCTCAGGCAGGATACAGACTGAGACTGGGCTGCTGCATTTTACAATACTTCAACAGTCCTCTTAAGGACCACGCATGCAATTGATCTGGATTCACACAGAATAGGCAACATTTTATTTATAATGTTTATGAATTTGCAAATGCATTATTACTTGCACAAGCAGAGCGTGCAAGTACTGTAATCGGCTGTGTACCAAGGGACCAAGTATGTATTAGTGGCGTCGCCCCGCGCTCGACCAATCAGGGACCAAAAACAGCGATCGGCTGGGTATGTATGTCGGTACATCCCACCAGCCAATGAGAAAACACTGTTCTCGATGACTAAAGTACGTTTCAAAATTGGTATAAGGTCAGGGGGTATGTATCGGCTGGGTATGTGTCTATGTCGGAGTACTCTACCGGGCAATGAGGGACCATTGACCACTGCTGTATTTCAAACTAGACAGCAGCAGAGATAGCTTTAGGACTCAGAGCAGCAGTCGTTACGTACCAGCAGTGGTGAGCGTGCTCTGCTTCCGCACAAGTAGGCCATACATGGCCTACTTGTGTGCAATGCGCAAGTTGGCAGCTCGACAGAGTGCATTTCTAGTTTTCTTAGCATCACTGCTGACGTACACTGTCTGCGAGACATACAGTGGCTCTTTGAAGTTTGAACACCTGACCCAAATAAATAGGAATTAGTCTTCTGATTTGCGCAATCATGCCAGAATATTCATCTCTGTGCTGTAGTAGACTGTAGAGTGTACAGTGTACAGTGTGTACAGTGTAGACAGTAGGCCTGGCTATACAGTAGTACCTGGCTGTATGCCATGGCATGGTGGTGGTAACACTTCCACAAGTCTTCTAATTTACGAAGATCCCAAACGCATCTCCGAACGAAGGTCTTTTTTTCTCCTCACACACACGGGTAGTCTTTTATTGCTCGCACCAATATTCAAAGGAAACGAGGGCGCTGTTTTTCCTTTATTTTTTGACGATGGGTTCTCAGATTGGCTCACGGGTGACGCGTCTGCCTGAGCGGAAGTGAGGTACTACTAACAGCCTGTTCTCTGTCCCAGCAGCCAGCTCAGCTGTACTGATAACATGTTGTCCTCCTCCGTCCTCCAGCGGTTAACACTGACAGCAACAGCATCAACAATAGGATACTGCTGCGCTTGCTTGCATTGACTGTCATTTATCATGCACTACTGACGCACGACGTAGTTTGGATCATAAAGAGAAAGATGAATCCGTCCAAAAGGAGCGAGAGTGACTGGCAGGGACTAGTCAATGAGGTGAGAACGAGCGACACGCATCATGTCAGCGAACGCGTCGCGAATGAATGGTAAAGGGGGGGGGGCTTTCTATTTAATAGAAAAATAGAATCATTATTATCATGTTATGTGCACAGTGTTGTTAATGGTAAATTCGTGTTATTTAAAACAATTGGTTGCCGATCGTGTCGACCGCCGTCCCCTGCAGACATGCTGTGTGCAGGCAGGTTAAATCCAATGACCTTATCACTGTTGACACGATTAGGCAGGATGAAATGTTCCATTTGCAGCCCCAGTTTGTTTGCTCTATAATGGAGACTCCCCCACTCGAGTAGGCGGATAAGGAAGTAATTGTTTTTGGTTTTTACTACAGAGACCATAGTCATGGTAATACCTAGCTCTGGTCCATAGCATTAATGCTTCGATTAGGTAATACCTAGTCCTAGCCCCATATGTGCCCTCTCCCTACGCTCATTCTGTAGCCATGACTATAGTCTCTGTAGCCTATATGGTGGTATACATACTAATATATATACCATGATGGTAGTATGTACCACCATATAGGCAAGTCCATTGTTATCATTTCCATGAATTCTTCTCTAGCAGAGAAGCATGGAATCATTCTGGATTGTCTGGCAGAGAAAAGAAAAGAAAATAGTGTCCAGGTTTTTGATCTAAATCAAATAAGTGATTATAATTTATACTAAAGGCATACTCAGTATTTGCCAAACATTTTAATTACTGGGATAATATGAAATAATAATTCGGTACCATTTGATATTTGAATGATAAGTTAGAGAGGATCAGTCATAGGCTATGGTGCTTATGGCCAAAACATCTGTTTGCTTACAGTTCTTGGTTTGCAAGCGGAAGTTGGAAAGCAAGAAAGAAGCCCTTCTGATTCTATCCAAAGAGCTGGATAGCTGTCAGCAGGAGAGAGACCAGTACAAACTGATGGCCAACCAGCTTCGAGAGCGACACCAAGGTCTCAAGAAGAAGTACAGGGAGATCATTGTAAGATAACTATGCACAGGTTTATATCAGGCAATGAGGGAAAAGATAACTTCCCCCCACTGTTAGTATTATTAACCCATCAATACGTTGTTATATATGCTACCTTTCAATCCAGAAACCCCTTTGTGTAACATTAGCTGTTGCTACATTTCTAAGCTATTTATTTATTTATTTTTAATAAAAAATTGAAACGTTCCAGATTTCTTTTAAATTTAGAAGGTGTTTTTAGAATCGGCCTCAGGTCTACGTACGTATAGTCAGTGTAAAACGTACTCGCATGTTTTACCTAACTAAAAGCATCAATAGGCCTACTGCAATATAGAAATACTCCGTTATAAGTCCAATGTACTCATTGTGCAGAATGTCTCATTTCATGTTTTCAAATGTATAAAAACCTTTAGAAAAGGAGCCTGGGCAGCATTCCTTTTGGTGTTTATGATCCGGTCAGGAGCGGATGATATTGTTAAGTCATGTTGTAGTCATCAGGCCCTCTAAACCAGCACATCCTTTTCCCTCAAACCGGAAGAATAATATCTTCCCAACGAGGTGGTTAAAAATCTAAAAAGTAACTAGTAATTATTAGTTTTCAAATAAATGTAGTGGAGTAAAAGTACAATATTTGGATCCGAGATGTAGTGCATGGACTGGAGTACAAGTAAAAGTATTGGAAATTGGAATTACTCAAGTAAAGTACTTACCGGTATGTACTTTCCACCGCTGCGTATAATACATGATGTAGCGTGTGTGTTGATAATGTCTAATTCCCAAAGTGGGGTCCGGGGACCATAAGGGTTCTTGAGGGAGTTCCAGAGGAGCTAAATGATATATATATATATATTTTAAATGTCTTGTGGCTTTTGCTTTTATTGTATTTTTTTTAAATAGAGGGATAGACAGTAGGCTGACAGGAGATGGGGGGGGGGGCGTGACATGCAGTAAAGGCCGTCAGGATCAGGAGTCGAACCCGTGGCACACTGCCAGACTGGATTACCAGCCAAGGTGCTTGGACCGCTGAACCACAGCCCAGGCCAGAAAAAGGATAGTTACTGTAGGAAGTGGAACCAAATGGTCTCTCTGTAACTCTGTAACTCAGAGTGTACAAATGTAACCAAATCCATTTGGTTCCTTTTGTACACTCAATCAATTTACTTTGATTTTACAATATACATTGGGGTCCCAGAGATAGAAATGCCATTAATTAGGCGACCTTGAAATAGGTTGAAAATCACTGCTAGAGCCATAAGAATCTTCTCTTATGGGAGAAGAACCACATGTCTAATTTCTGCTCCTTTTTCATAATTTACAGGACGGAGATCCCACTTTGCCTCCTGAGAAACGGAATCAAGTATGTTTCTGTGGCTCACATTCTTGCATCCATCCAAATACAAATGGCAAAATACGTGTTAAATATACTGTTCCATTGAGATTGTAAAACTATGACACCACATTACACTATGCAACTGTGTTCTGCAGGTCAACTTAGCCCAGATGTTGAGAGACTCCAGAGAAAAAAGTAAGCAACTCTCTGAAGAGGTCAAGGAATTGAACCAAAGACTGGCAGAAGCCCAGGGAGATAACAAGGTACTATGTCTGTCTGCATTGTGTATAATCCAACCTTATCACTGTTGACACGATTAGTTAGGACTCAGGAACCGGAAACAACCTGTTCACATCATTGCTCATCATATGCTTTTATTTTACCTATCACTATGTATCACTCGGGGTGTAATAATCATTAGACTCAATAACTCATCTATCTCTCAGACCCCAGTCAGAGTTAGGAGTTTGAATGAATGTGCAGGATGTAATTTGCATTACAGATACATACAGACTTAATTTAACTGGTGCTTTTAATTTAATTTAATTTAAAAACAAAACACCTCTTTCACATGTATGCCAGTGATCACCCTCCCCTGTGCCAATGTTGGCACCCGTGCCTAAGGTTGCTTACCCCTGGTCTAGAAAATAAAATGGATTTATTCAATCACAAGGATGGTCATTTTTCTCTTGCACGTGTATGTGGCCAATTAAAAACGAAGTTGACTACTAATTGCTCTCTAGCTTCTCCGAATGACCATCACCAAACAGAGGCTAGGAGATGAGGAGGTTGGTGCTCGACATTTCCCTGCTCATGAGCGAGAGGACCTGGTCAAGCAGTTGGAAACAGCGAGAGAACAGGTGAGAGGGCGGAAAAAGAGAACAGAATAGGCTCTTGCAATGTTAAGTTGCTGCCTGTATGTAGCACCTGTGCTAATAATTACGTACCTGTGACCAGTAATATCATATTTTAATTTTAACCCTTATGAACTGTTTCATACAAGATTCAACAATTGAAAAACATAATAATCACAAAGTCATGTATTTTCACTAAGGTGAAAATACATGACTTTGTGATGACCTTTTTTTCAGAATTTTACTTTTTAGTGTGTTTTGCTCTTGTCATGCTCAAATAATTTATTAAAATTACAAAGGATTGTTTTATTTGTAATTTAAATAAATTATTTTAGCATGACAGTGATTTAAAAGAGCTGTTGCTAAAATAGGAATTCTGCCTGGCGTACTAGAAAATAATGACTGGGATAAAAATGATGAAATACTGCAGCTGTAGCTAAAACTAAATCTAATCTGCATGGACTAAAATAATACAAATTTATTTTATTTTATTTGATTGTTTCTTGTTGTTTTTTGCCATGGTCACAGAATGAGGTGCTGGAACACAGTGTGGAGTCACTAACCGATGAGCTTCAAGATGTAAGGGCGGAGCGCAATGTTTTCCAAGAGAAGGCACATCGTCTAAATTTGGAAATGAACCACCTCCTGGGGAATGATGAGATACAGATTTTGGACATAGATGCACTCTGCATGGAGAACAGGTTTGTGGCTTTATTTCATTTCTGATTAGTAGCACAGGCTAACTGTTTCCATATCAGATAATGTAATGGAAGAACAATTCATTTCATCCATGGTATCTTTTCTATTACAGGTCACTGAAAGGTACATTGCAGGGAAAATGGGAAAGTAAAATTAATTTTATGAAGCACATGTACATTTGAGGGGTAGCCTTTCTCCCCAGATCAAAACTCCATGCTCCAGTGTTCCCTATAGAGCGCTGAAGTCCTGACGTCACTCGCTCATCCCCTGGTTCTGCCTAGTTCACGGAAGTAATTTGTAATGTAACTTTAAATGTAACTAATTCAGTAGCAGTAACAATAGTGTTTTCTCTCAGTCAGTTGATTCTTTATATCCATATGAGTGTTACGGTCGGGGTGACATGTTTATTTTTCAAACACAGTTCTTATATAAGGCGATCTAAAATCCCCCTATGGTGATTACAATGCAAATAAAAAGTACATGAACCTGTGGATTTGCACCCTCTACCGATATTGACGTCAGACTTCAGTGCTCTATTGGTCAGGTGACAGTGATTTGACTGCTCACATGCTACTTACAGCTGAATTAAACCATTTAGATTTTCTCTGCATAAGGTTGGGTACCCCACATTTCAGCAGCTGCCATGGGTTCCCCTAGGGCAGTTGAATCTCAACCTTTTTGAAATGTATTACTGGACACCTTTACAAACACATTGGTGAAGAAAAGTCTATTTCTAGCTACTGTATTTATTCCAATATTTATGTTATATCCCATGACTACTTGGCTCAGGGCTGTCATGAATGTGTCAAGTACACATACACAACTGTGATTTGTTTATTTATTTAATATTTACTGCTGGATTTGATTTTAGAATGTGAATTCGTTTTTTGTATTAGTTTTAGTATCTGTATTATATTTGCTTTATACATGGCCCCAGGAAGTAAACATGTGTCCAACTATTGAGCCCTTTACAGTTTCAGTAGTTTCACAACCTGACTTATGGGAGGGGGGGAACACTTTTATACATTTTACTTCTTATATTTTTTGACCATGTCTGTAAGGAACAATTTTAGGTTTCTAGATAATTTTACTCCCATATGAGCAATGTGGCACAAACTAAGTGCCAAATGAGTGGTGTTGGGAGTACTAGTACCTCAAATACAGGCATCAGACATTAAATATCCTCTCAAAAAGCGTTAGTGAAAAGATTGACTATTGCAATTTCTTTTTTTGTGTGGCTTTCGCCTTTATTTTATATATTTTATGGTGGGACAGACAGTGGGCTGTCGGGAGATGGGGATGGGGGGGGGGGGGGGGATATGCAGTAAGGGCCGTCGGGAGTCGAACCCGCGGCGCACTGCCAGACTGGGTTGCCAGCCAAGGTGCCTGGACCACTGAGCCATGGCCCAGGCCTGCAATTTATTTTGAGTTGGTCCTTTGTATGGCTTAGATTGAAAACCTCATCTACCGCCGTTAACGTTTTCAACATGGCAACCCTATTTTGAGCAAAAATAACAGATGTACAAGCTTACAACGTGTCACATTGTGTCTTGTTGTGAGCTTGTATAGCTGCTAATTTCGCTGCATGACACCATTGGGTGACGAAATACAAAATGGGGCAGAATACTGCTGCAGAATAGTCTGACCTGTTGAGACACTGTTCCATTTGGTGGCCAATGAATTTAAACAAATCTCATAATTAAAATAACATGGTTTATTTAACTTTTACCCCTTCCAGGTATTTACATGAGCGCTTCAAGCAACTTCAGGAGGAAGTGAACATGCTCAAATCAAACATTATGAAGTACAAGGTACTACGTATTACTTGTTCTTTTTTAGTATTCTTAGTGTTTGGGTGAGACAATCACCACTAAAGCTAGTATTTAGACTAGAAGTAGTCACATCACGACCACGATAAATTGTGAAAAATATGCCAGTGAAAATGTATATAAAATAACTTGAATTGAAAATGTTACCCAGTATGAATTTCAATTTGATCATTAGCATGGTGGTGTTTTCCTTTATTTGTCTTCCTTTCAAATTTATTAAGAAATATTGAGAATACTGCATGTGAAAAGAACAATGAAATGATAAAATATCTAAATACAGAATAAAGCTTAAAAACTTTCTGGGGTGCTCACCAAAGCCCAAGTAGACATTAAAGAGCCCCCAAACTTGTTTGAAAGTGAAATATCCCTTAATAGTGGCATTGTATTTATTTATTTATTTAACTTTAGAGTGCCCTGGAAAGCAGGAAAAACTCAAAAATATGTGGGAAACCCAACAGCAGTGCTCTCACAGGAGTACTCTCTGCCAAGCAAGGTTAGAAGGTCTTACTCTTCACAATCTTCACATATTGTCCATTCAAATTCATCATTAAATTATGTATGGACAGAAACAGAAAAATATGAGACTATAACGTGCCATTATTTTTGCATTATGCAGTGCAAGAATTGTTACTCTCCGAAGAAAATGGTTGCAGTCTTCCTGTCACTCCTCAGTCCATCTCAGACCTCAAGTCCCTCGCCACCGCTCTTCTGGAAACCATTCATGAGAAGAACATGGTCATTCAGCACCAACGCCAAACCAACAAGTACAGCAATTCAAAATCAAATTCACTCTTTTTTGGGATGGGATGGGACAATAATTGTTATTGTTGATCGTGATTTAAATGTTCACCATAATCATATTGCTGAGATTTAAATGTATCGTGATCTGTCCTGTCATGCACTGGATGTGAGCTGGCTCTGTACTTGGTACAGAAATAGCAAAGCTACAAGCTCACAACGGGTCCCAATGCAACAACTCTGTCATTTGTCGCTAGAATTCTAGGAAATCGAGTGGCAGAGCTGGAGAAGAAACTAAAGACCCTGGAAGTGGCTGGATTATGGAGCCTGCCAGGTACACACAAGCCTCAACTGTAATTGGCCTAATGTTCTGGCTCTTCGTACTGTAACTTGTGTTGTGATAAGGGATGTTTAAAAAGTAAAACATGCCATTCACAATAATTTAACTTTCCTCTCCTCTTTTACTCTTTTTCTTTCTTGCTTCCTGAAGGCCTCACTTACAATGTATCTCTGGGATTTCATGGAAGTATGTCTCAAAGTTCTGCCAATAACCTACTTGTAATAACAGCTGACTTACATTTTATTTTCACTGCTTTTCCTTCTCTCACACCTACTAAAACTACAATTGCATGCATATGGATACATTCATGCCAGCGGTTTTATGTCATTTGATTATTATTTTGTGTTACTAAGTTGAACTGTCCTCTATTTGAAGATTTCTGTTAACATATTTCTCCAACAGGAAAGAGAGATGCCATCACCCTAAATGATGACCATTTGTTGCCAAATCTTCAAAACCAGGAAGGTGAATGAGTGATTCATGCATTTTTACAATATTCTTCATTCACTACTTGACATTTCTTATACATCTCGTCGCTTTATAGCAGAAACCTTGTTTCTGCTAGAAACAAGGTATGTTTTTAATTACTTATTTCATACTTCATACTGTCATATGACACCTGTCACGATTACAAATAAGTTAAGACGTTAAGACGATTAATTGTCACAAATAATTGCGATTAACAATTTAATTGTTGTTTTTTGCATTGAACGCTGCGGTTTATATTTCTGTTTGGCTTTTAGGCTTTGGAATCACAAATTTCACAGGGCAGATATGACAAACGACTTACAAAGAAATCACTGACACATTTAATATTTATATAGTGGAAAGTATGGACATCTTTCAACATGGAAACGATTGACGATTATGCAAAGATAACTGCCATTATCTCAAATAATTGCGATTAGGCGATGTAATAATAGTGACAGACAAGATAAAAAAAGGAAATAAATAAAACATACAAGGTTTCTGGCTGCGATGATGCAATACCCTTACATTTTAACTGGTATTTGTTTAAACACTGAAGTCTTCTATTCTCGTATAGGGGAGGCCGGTTCATCAGATGTATCCGTCTGCCAGCAGAGATCACCGGCCGAGACACCAGGCGACCAAACATCAGGTGAAGCTGAACAACTTCACAACGAGCCGTCATCCCCGCCATTCTGTGCAGAGACGACGGTTCAGCAAACTATCTCATGCCAGTCTTCTGAGGGAGTGTCCGTCAGTAGTCGACCGGACACGCCAGACGATGTGTGTGTGAGCGGCAACCAACCACACATCAGCACGGAGTTCACAGGTTCACCACGCCACCACCAGTCGCAACGCAACAGATGCTTAACAGCATCTCCCACTGCAAGCTCAGAAGAAGGGGAAGCACACTGTCTCTTAGACCCCTGCCATCTCCAGAGAACTTCAGACCATTCCAACCCTAGAGAAGGGGAGGATAACATCGATGAATGCGTTCAGATTCAGAATGATGGGACTTTTGGGAATGATTGCACCTCCATGGGGGAAATAATAGATATTTCATCTTCCGCCCCTGGCCCTGCTGCTGTAATAAGGTCTGATAAAAGACAGACATCACATGTTCACCACAACGCAGAGGATTCGGATGTGGCAGCCATACAACTCAGTCAGGAGGTCTGAAGATCACTAGTAGCCACGTCATTTTAATTCTGTTAAACAAACATTCCATTGGATAATGAAAAAAGATTTGTCCCAATCTCGCTCTGTTTTTCTGTCCCTCAATGTCTGCATTTCAATGAAGTCTACTGATTACTGGCTAAATGATTTACAAAAGATCTGCTTTTCATGCCATTGGTAGTTAATAATAGTCATGTATCATGTCAACAAAGGAATCGAGCCATTTCTCTCACACCTAAATGCAAGTTTTTATCATCATTGGTTGTTGTTGCTCTTACCTGTAGCTTATAGAACTTGTAATTTGAAAAGCTCAGCCTACATTAACATTAGCAATGCATTATTATTACTTACATTTAGGAGGCTATCCCAAAAGACGAGCCTTGGTTTGGGTCATGATTGAAGAGAGTATTTATATCCTGAAGCCACAGAAGAGTGACATGGTGCATGACAATGTAGTGTTCAGTGAATATGTAAGAATATTTATATGCAATAAATGTAAAACAAATATACCGTATACAGTATATAACCATACTTCTTTTTTACTGTATGCCATCACTGTGTAAGTTTAAAAGTTCTCCGACCCATAACATGTTTTACTGTAAAAATGTCTGACATTGAACTCACATGAACTGACATATTTTGCGTGGAGAATGTACTGAGTGTGAAATTTGTTGTTAGTATTATGAGGCCACTTCAACTCAAACACAGTTGTCTTGATCCCACTTGTCATCAGAATGTATAACTCACTAAATAGAAGTTACATTTAGCATTACCTATCCTGTGTGAAAAATATATTTTTCTGCTAAATAAATTTAAAAAAAAAACTTTTGTTTGTGCCACCCTCCCTGATGTGCATTACTGTAAAACCAAGATAAAGATAAAGACAAGGTTGCTATATGTGCAGCCATGGACTTGTATAGTTTTTAATTAACATTTGCATTTATAACTCTTGGCCCTCAAATATATTTTTTGTTGTGTATATTTGTGTTCATACAATATGTGTTATGTATCAGGACTATTTGTACCAAACTGACCCCACACTATACTGCAGACTTGATGTGAGACTCGTATTCAAGCTGTGCAGTGCTTTTGATAAAATAATTTTCACTGAGAAGTTGCCAACTAAAATCTTTAATTTGCTTTGTTTTACATGAATCGTGCCTTGGTCATGTGACAATATTGATTCCTCTGTAAGGGAATTATCAAACTACCTTATCTTTTGTAAGATTTTTACATTTTCAGGGCATTTCAGAAATAATCATCAAACTGAATTATCAGATTAAAAAATATACCACAAACAAAACAGTGACTGATGAAAGAGAAAGGGGAAAAAAAAGACAAACCAAGAGACTTACAATAATGAGACAAACTATACCACACTCCGGGGGCGACACAAGCAACATCACAATCAATCTTAACAAACATTCTTGATGTGAAAAAATAAATGACAGTAGGGGGGCAGCATAACATTGAATTCACTCATTTCAGTCCATCAAATTATTGTCAATAATGGGTGACCAGATGTTCTGAAATGGGGGTTCCCTTTTTGACAAGGTGAATTTAATTCTTTCTAGATGCAACACTCCTCCCAACTCCTTTAGCCACATATCAACTGTCTGAGGTTTTTCCGATTTCCAGGCCTGAATAATTAACTTCCTAGCCAGCAATATAGAGCGAAATGGCCTGGACTTCATACTTTCAAACAACCTTATCAAAATCACTTTTGAAGACTTGTATTATCTGTCTCCACTTCAATCAGCTCAGAGAACTGATTCCAGAGGTTGGGTGTAGCGATGCCAATGACACAACAGGCAAGTCTCCGTCCAGCATTCCCATGGAGTAGACTGCTAAGATCACCACCACGTCCTAAATCGTCCATCCTGTCATGGAGAACCACTGCTCTTCCTAATGCTGACAGTTCCCCAAAGAGTGTTGCCGCAGAGTCGATCACTTTATGGATTCTTCCCTGAAGGGTGACAAAATTGCCAAAGTCTCCCGGATGACTAGGGTGAGACACCTTGTGTGGATTGTAGTGGCCACCAGTAGAGTCACATCCCCTGCTTAGGTCTCCATACTGGTGAATGTGTATAGCTCTTGCACTCCCACTATTGGGAAAGCCATTGAGATAGAAGAGGACTTTGAGCGTTCCTCGTGGATACTGCTGCCGAAAGAGCACATGTCCGGTCACCTCCGGTAGGTTCTGTGGCAACATTGAGTTGGGTTTCATTAGGCAGGCCGCGTACAGGGTACCATTCAATTCTGCAACCTCTGGTGGAGCACTTAACGTGTCAGTATGAGTTGAGACGCATGCATGAAATCCTACCATGATCATTAGCAGTGTTGGGTAGAAGAACAAAGCAATCCACAATATATGCATTGACCTGAAAGAAATTAAACATCCTTCATTACCCAACTGTCATAAGAATGAGGTGTGTGTGTGTGTGTGTGTGTGTGTGTGTGTGTGTGTGTGTGTGTGTGTGTGTGTGTGTGTGTGTGTGTGTGTGTGTGTGTGTGTGTGTGTGTGTGTGTGTGTGTGTGTGTGTGTGATAGATATGTGTAACTAAGTACACATATCTAGCCTTAACAAACATACTGTAGAGAAACATGAACAAAGTCTAATTATGATTATACAGTGTTACTGGTATCATCCTTTACATTTGTAAAACAGTAAACTAATTTCTAAAAACAATTCATATACACATGGCATGCCCAGATTAGGGAAGCAAGGTGACAACTTCCCCTTCATTGGTGGAAGTCAATAAGATTCACCTGAGCAATCATGATTATTAATTCATAAAAGACAACTTTTAATAGAAATGTATAGAAAATATGCTTTACAGATTAAGGCAACTCTATTTTTTATGTAATGATGACTTACAAATGCAATTAAAGTTAGCCTATATATTGTTTGGTCAAAACTAAACATATTTTTTGTTTTGTTATAACCGTTAAAGCTCTATATTCTGAAAGTAATCGTAATTGTAATTGCTATAGAGGTTTTGTTCAGTAACAGCTAAGGGTCTCTCTGTTCCTCCAGTTCACATTTTTTTAGATGGGTCACCAATTTCATCCAATCAGGAGAGAAAGAAGAATCCAGTTCCAATTGTGTCTGCTGCCAATATCACTTATTGTTTATTTGGTCATTTTGAAATCATCTCTTCTCCTGATTGGAATCGTATCCACACCTGGAAATGTATTTTGTGTTTACTACAGAGCTGGATATGAATGAACAAACAATCTACAGCAATGACTATATCAGAACATATTGAGCTATATTTAACACACCACCCTGAATGGCCTATTCTTTTGGGGAACAAGGCGGAACCAGCCAAAAACATTACAGGGAAAAAGCAGACAATGTTTATCTAATTGCCAAAAATAGGCTATAATTTCAATCTATTCAAAAGAATGATGGTGGTGTGAAGGATGTTGTTGGAGGTTCAAGTTCAACAACAGCCTATTAGTTCTCTGATGTTTGAGAAATACAGTAGGCTATAACAGCGATTGGCATTGCATAATAGAACTTATTCGCCAAACTATAATCAAGGAGTACTATGGTCCATTGTTTCCCGTTGAATCTATAAATCCTTGTAACGCACTGTAACGCAACACTTTTAACCTACAAAACTATAGTATGACTGCTTCATTATACGCATAAGGTGTATTAAGTTGACGGATCCACTCACCTGGATGACAGCATTGTCAGAATGTAGGCTAGTTCACCGGAGGGCAGACTGGTATTTTTTCTTTTTTTAATTTTCACAAGTATGAAGTTTATAAGGCAGGCTAGTGATTCTGTTCTGTTATGTAAGAAAGGAGGCGTAACAGAGGGGGTGGAGCTGAATTCTTCACCAGATCTAGACAGTGTCCTATGACTGACCTGCAGTTGTTGCGAGGCACATGATGGATTTGACGAAGAGACTCGTTCTTCCAGTAAAGCCGTTATGCTGCGTTATTGCTACATTCTGTCGTTGGCGTACGGACTTACTATTGTTTCATATTAAGTAGTTCATTCCATCTCACTGGAGAGACCTTCAAATAGACTAACTGCATAATTAGGAAACGGGATTTAAACGGGATTTTTCACTCCAGTTCCTGCAGGCATTTTGCTGGGGACCCCATCAATTTAATGCAGCATTAAAATCAGTTCTTTAACACTATGTTATCATTGATTGATTGATTTATTTAAGTATTTATTAACAGTTTGCAGAATTACAGTACATTTCAAGTACAACTCTCAATACAAAAACTTTGTCAACTGTGAGTGGACGACCTGAATAAAGCATTACACTTGTTTACAAGAGGGTCCACCTTGTTCAAGTTCGGCTATTTGAAAATAGACAATCAAATCTCGTATGGTGGTCCTTATATTGGCACAAAATCATTCAAAACTGAGAACCCTGGACCCAGCAACGGTCCCAATCACAAGAGAAAGCAGCAGAATATCGTTCATAGAAGCGTCCGAATAAAATGCAACCAGTAGATGGCGTTGTTCTGCACATTCCCTATATTTGTAGGAAGTAGTTGATATTAGGAAGTTCCTGCTGTTGTGTTGTGGCGGCTGGCCCAAAGGTTAACAGCTATTTATCCCAGACAGTGGCTGAATGCAGCCAGTCAACAATTATATTATTTGATTGTGTAAAGGTCTTCCGTGCCATCTTGCCCCCAGACAGACATGTCTAAACGACACCGTCTAGATTTGGGTGACGATTACTCCTCCACCAAGAAGAGATCTGATGGGTACGTCTGTTACTTGGATGTGCCAGTTAGCTGCATTGCTAGCCAATGCTAGGCTAACTGGACAAAACGCCAACAACACGCCGACATTATCTTTTATTTCTGGATGTAATTAAGACATCTAAACATCGCCTAACACGTGTACTTATCCCTGGATACGTACCCAGTGTAAATGGCTTTGTTAACGTTGATGACGCTCTTCCAGGTCTGTTATTAGCTAGCTAGACGTTAGCCATCTATGCTATTGTCCCAATGGAGCTAACGGAGTATCAACAGCTCATTTTCCTCCGAGGTGGAAAGCCTGGTTACTGTACCGCTATTTAACACGTGTGGTGTGAGTTAGCTATAAATGCTAATAGCTGGTGCCTGATGGTGACCGAAGAAGTGTATATTGTACATCTTTAAATGTTCTGATTTATTGAAAATGGGGGACCCTGAAGTAAACATGTGTTATTCGTGCCCTTTCTGGTTTTTATCGTCGTAGCAGATTTTGTAATTTAGCACCTGTACATACTTTCGTTACTTGAACTGTACCCATTCTACAAACTGAATACACATTTCAACCAATCAAACGGGCTCACACACTCGACTGGTTGGTTTATAGAACTCTTGGATATATTTTAGTTGATTACAAACAAGAACATAACAATAGCTTAGACTTGGCTTATACTAAAGACTAAGATATTAGCTATGTGCCAGTTCGTTCATGTTAGCTAACAAGTGCTGACCTAAACTGATTGGACTGTGCTGCATTGGACATGATGTGATTGCACTTTTGAAATGCATAACGGCACTTTGCTGGTAACCATATGGCACTTTATATTATGTTCTGTGTTGGAAACGTTTTATATGAATTGCTCGTTATATCATAGGCTATTGGGCTACATATACAGTGGAGCTCTTTTTAAACGTTTGTTTATGCTGTGTCTTAGTTTTGGTCTGTTTATTATGGGCGGCTTGATGTTTTTTATGTTGCATTGCAAGTGACTGAGGGGAAACGCTATTTCATATTCTTTATGTATGCTGTACATGGGGAAAGTGACAAATAATGTGATTCTTAAGTTTAGCGGAAGAGTTGATGAGCTGCAGAATATTCTTGTATACTCTAGCTTAGTCATGGTTATTCAGTTATTATCTGTCTCGCTCTCACTCTCACAAGGCAACATTCATTAAATGGATCATGGCTATAGTATATTGTTGATGTTTATTGATCGCCAGACACTCTGGTCCACCTTGACTTTTGACAGGAGAGAAAGGGACCGCGACAGAGACCGCGAGGATCGCTCCAGGGACAAAGACCGGGACCGAGACAGAGACCGGGATATAAAGCCTTCCAGTGTTTCATCAGCTAACAGTGTGCCAGTGGGGCTGGTCACGGCACCCAGTCTCAAACAGATGGCAGTGAACCAGCAGATCAACCCATTCACCAACCTGCCACACACCCCGCGCTTCTATGAGATCCTGAAGAAGAGGCTACAACTGCCTGTGTGGGAGTACAGGGAAAGTTTCAATGACATCATCACACGTCAACAGAGCTTTGTGCTGGTTGGTGAGACGGGCTCTGGAAAAACGACACAGGTATGAGCACAATATAAATAAACATGTACAGCTTTAATGCAAGGCTACCACTGTGACATACATCAATGAGCCTGAAATGCTTCCATCCAAAATGAGTCCCACGTGACCAGTGGTGAAAAAAGTAATCACAATAAATGTAGAAATACTGTTTTCAGAATGTTCAAAATGTAGAGTACATTCAGAATGTACTCTAGTAGAAATAAAAATACAAAAGTATTGCCATCAAAATGAACTTAAAGTACCGGAAGTAGAAAGTACTCATTATGCAGAATGTCCCTCTTCACAAGTTTTCAAATGTATAAAATGTCTGAAAATACAAATAGCAGAGTAACTTAAGTTACGAGTGAAAGTACAATATTTACCTCTGAGATGTAGTGGAGTAGAAGTACAGAAAACTGGAAATACTCCAGTAAAGTAAAATAAATACCTCAAAATTGTACAGTGCTTGATTAAATGTACTTCCACCACTGCACATATCCACCTCCTATGCTCTATTCAGATTCCCCAGTGGTGTGTGGACTTGTTGAAAGGGTTACCCGGTCCTAAGCGAGTTGTAGCCTGCACGCAGCCCAGAAGAGTGGCCGCCATGAGCGTGGCTCAGAGGGTGGCAGATGAGATGGACGTAATGCTTGGACAAGAAGTTGGCTACTCGATTCGATTTGAGGACTGTAGCTCGGCCAAGACTATATTGAAGTAAGTGATGTTTGCTTTCAGTTGTGTGTCAAACGTTTTCCTAACTCATTAAGACCTGAGACCATGTCTTCCAAATCGTGACATTTTTCTGAAAAACATTTCTATGTCAGTGGTTCTCAAACCTTTTCATGTCGAGGACCCCCAAAATGATTGTATTTGGCCGCAGACCCCTATCTCAAAATATGTTGTTCCAAGCACCCCCAGAAGCAAATATTTGAGTTTTTGAGTTAAAACATTTGCTGTGAAATAGTATGTTAAATTGCACACATTTTCACGTTTTCAGCAGCTAAAGTATAAAATAATGGTTAAAGTGGTTAACACAATTTTGTCCGGACGTGTATACACGTCTTTGTTTTTTTTTTGTTGGTCTCTCCTTCTGCAATGTACTCCTTGTTGCTCTTTTCCTCTTGCAGGTACATGACGGATGGTATGTTGCTGAGGGAGGCCATGAATGACCCGTTGCTGGAGAGATATGGTGTGATCATTCTGGACGAGGCTCACGAGCGAACTCTTGCCACAGACATCCTGATGGGAGTCCTAAAGGAGGTGGTCCGACAGAGAAAAGATCTGAAGGTGTTTATCGCTCCTTTTCAAAATAAATCTCAGACATATTCACCAATAGTTAGTTACACACCTTTTTGTAGCTTGCATTTATTTATTTTTGGGGCTGCAGAATATAAACATCTTGATTATCTCTGCCAGGCCGTGAGCCGGAGATTGTTATTGACCGCTAAAAAAACGTGAGATTTCTGCACACTGGGTTAAAGCTTCCAAACAAATGTATTTGAAGTGCAACGTCGTTGACTGACATGGTTGAAATGTTAATATGTTAATACATTTGTATGGGAGCCTTAACCCAGTTTTCAGATATTTTATGCTTGTTATCTAGCACCTGGACTACATACAGGTGGAAGATATGAACACAATTTCCCCATTGAGCTATACAGTGTGTAGACACGGGTAAAACTAAATATTAGGCAAACATTTGGCATTTATCAGATCTGCAAGTTCACAACTTGTCACAAGCTTGTAGCTTTTTTTTGCTATTTGACATACAATGAAGTATATAAAGTAGTAGGGTTTCAGTGGTAGAGAGGAGAAGGAAAATCAAATGTGTATAATGTATATATGTTTTATGTTTAGGTAATAGTCATGAGTGCCACACTAGATGCGGGCAAATTCCAGGTGTACTTTGACAACTGTCCCCTGCTGACAATCCCTGGACGTACACACCCTGTAGAGATTTTCTACACCCCTGAGCCAGAACGGGATTACCTTGAAGCAGCTATTCGCACTGTCATTCAGATCCACATGTGTGAGGAAGAGGAAGGTGACTGTCTTCTGTTCCTCACTGGCCAAGAGGTAATGCTGGCTTTATACTTGTCCATCTATCGATATCCAATGATCCAATCTAGAAATTTGAAAATGACAATTGCTTTTCAAAATATTATTTAAAAAATAGCTAATTTTCAAGATCACAACGTAGCTATTTTTGGTGCGCAAAATCACACATTTAAGATTCGGAAGTCCTTCATCACATGACTGTCGCTTGCAGAAGATGTTCATAAGCAACATCGCTGTATGACGCAGTATAAATTAGACTACATGGTGTATGCTTGTGTAGTCCAGAGAGACAGATGAATTGTCTGAAACCCAACTTTTGTTGTTTAAGGAAATTGATGAGGCATGCAAACGGATCAAGCGTGAGGTCGATGACCTTGGACCTGATGTGGGAGACATCAAAATAATTCCACTGTACTCCACACTGCCACCACAGCAGCAACAAAGGATCTTTGAGGCGCCTCCTCCCAGGAAACCTAGCGGTGCAATAGGAAGAAAGGTAAATTAACTTCACTGGGTCTGGTCACAAACTATCGCGGGGCCTATTGAATGTGAAGGGGAAGGTGACAAACTGACGATTGAGCTGTCGACACAGTATGGCAGCCCCCTAGGTTCCAGTTATTTTTTCAGACACACGGAAAACAACTACTGTGGCCAGATGTAATTTCCTGTGGTCCAGTAGGACTATAGTAAATAATAAAATAATCGCTGTTCGTGTTTGCAAAAAAAATGCATATTATTTAGATACTGTCAAAAATAGATAAAAATGCTAAAATGAAAGAAAGCAGCAAATGAAAAAAAGTACACATCCTTTCCTTTTTCTAATAACCTAAAACACGAACCTTGGCTAAAAAAAACAGTTGTCCTTTAACCGCTTGAACCCTACCATCCATATTCTTCATTAGCCAAGAATAGCCGATCTACAAGCTCACGTTGTTACGCATTGTGTGCTTTTACATTGGCAAAGAGATGTAGTGTAGACTGAAAATAGCACAGTCTGTACAGAGTCAACCTGGGTCTAGTTAACAAGCCCTAAATGTTTTTTACTTTATTCATGTACCTATATGGATTGTCTAACCCTAACCCTTTTGAAATATGCACTTGAGTTAATGGCTAAGAACAACCCATTACCTCTTCTTCTCAAGGTTGTGGTGTCAACAAACATTGCTGAGACTTCCCTGACAATTGATGGAGTCGTGTTTGTCATTGATCCTGGATTTGCAAAGCAAAAGGTAGGCAGGATCGCTTTTGTGTCTCTGTTTCACACCCTCTTACCTATTGCCTCCATTTTCCTGTATAGTTCTGTGAAGTTGCACCACTCAGTTCACACGGGTGTGATTATTTTTTTTGATCTTAAATCAGCAAATCTTACCTTTTCCATTTTACTGCATAGTCTCAGCTACAAATTTTAATTTTAGTTTCCCCCAAGTAAAGTGCCTTTGGTAAAAGCGCTATATAAATGCAAGATTATCATTATTATATTTTGTGTTCAGGTGTACAATCCTCGCATTAGAGTCGAGTCGTTGCTTGTCACAGCCATCAGTAAAGCCTCTGCCCAGCAGAGGGCAGGGCGAGCAGGCAGAACGCGTCCAGGAAAGACTTTCCGCCTCTACACAGAAAAGGCCTATAAAACAGAGATGCAGGTAAGTTACCAGAAATACATTAACTTTTCACAGTGTAAAGTTTAGACTTAATAAAAAGGCGTATTTGGCTTGATTCGTTCTTGGCATGAATATTATAATGCACAAGCGGTTTTGTTAATCTTTGGTAAATGTTTGTGGTTCCATTTTCAGACATACAGTACATTTGACAAACTGTGCCTCTTATCCTCCACAGGATAACACCTATCCTGAGATTCTACGGTCGAACTTGGGATCCGTGGTGTTGCAGCTGAAGAAGCTAGGTATTGATGATCTTGTGCACTTTGACTTCATGGACCCACCAGGTGAGGAATGATCTTCCATTATGATTTAAAAAGGCTGCATTGGCTATAATCCCAGCTGGGCATGTTCCTTTCAACCATCTCTTTCTCTCCTAGCTCCTGAGACACTGATGCGAGCCCTTGAGTTGCTGAATTACCTGGCAGCCCTCAATGATGACGGTGACCTAACAGAGCTGGGCTCCATGATGGCAGAGTTTCCCTTAGACCCCCAGTTGGCAAAGATGGTCATTGCCAGCTGCGAGTTTAACTGCTCAAATGAGATCCTTTCCATTACTGCCATGCTGTCAGGTAATGCCCAGGATTGGGCTGACTTCCACCTTGCCTGCTCTAGGCCAGGTTTCTAATAAACGAATGTATTATTCTTTTGAGCCGAAGACATTGAAATCTTGAAAAGAGTTGAGGATTGGCAGTTCTGCATGATCTGGCTGCATGGCTCTGCTGTATAACAGTGGACTCACAATTTTGCCAAATAATACTGTTTTCCTTGTTGAGACATGCAGTTGAAAGTATTACAACTTCAGATTATTATTTAGTGACAGTTCCTCAGTTGAACTGAATGGAATGAACTGCATCCCGTGTTTTCTTTTATCTATGAAAACATTGCCTATGGTTTATGCAAAGTGCTTATTCAACTGAATGTTTTCCCTTGAGTCTTCCGATCTTCTCCCAAAAATGGGTAGGGCAGGCACCACTTTACTTCATCCATGATTATTATTATTTTCCTGATTGGGTGTTATATGAATACTTTGGGCCTAATATACTATACTAGTTTATACCAGCTATCTTAGAGTTAAGAATCAGTTATTATAAAATGTCTTTTATCTACCTGTCATGTGTTTGTGGGGGGGCATGTTTTCAAACAATTGAGTGTCTGGCCAACAGAGTCACACCATTTGTGTTGTGACCGAACAAAGCAGGGCATGTGTGTTTAAGGCTTGTTCAGTAGTTTTAACCTCTTTCGTCCCTATTTTAGTCTAAATAACCTAGTAACCTAATAACCTAGGCTTGTCTTAAACACATGTTTTGGTCAATTTAGCATGGCTGAAGTGGGCTCTGAAGCATCTTGCACTGCATTAGGTGATGCCTCGTACAAGACAGACTGTCCACTTGCTTGTCAGATGTCAACACTGGACTTTTTGAGGCATGAAGTGGGGGTGGATTGATGTAATGGAAGAGTTGCGATATTGAGGGGGTAGAAAACAGCCTGGTCACGTGGTTCATGTACTCACGTGAGCCCATAGACGCCAATGCATTCCATACACTTCCGGTTGTCCCCATTCAATACTACCGGTTGTCCCCATTCAATAGGAGTCTATGTAGGAGAGCTGCCATTGGACTGGCCCCATGAAGTGAACAGAGTTTGCGTAACTCTGTCTTACTCTATGGTTCTGGGGGCTGGGTGTAAATGTTGTCATCGATGGATATCGGCCACCTTTTTCTTGATAAGAGAAACTTTCAGGGGGTGGAGAAATGTGGAAACTGCTTTTGGAATCGATGAAAATGACGTCTCTTGGACTAGTTATATTTAAACTATTGCACTTTGGGGGAGCGATCCACAGAGGGTAGCTTATAATTATGTTTGTTGCTTACTGTATTTTTTTGTGTTAATTTTATATGCAGGTCCATCAAAAATAAATTTGAGTATTGTGGAAAAGTTAATTTTCCTTAATATAATTTGAAAAGTAAAACTATATTCTTAACATTCATTGCGCAAGTGAAATATAATCTAGTAACTGGTGTACTGACCAACATGGTATTACTTTGCTTGACTGACCAGCCAACTGGCCTGACCTGAACCCCTTTAGAGAATCCTATCGTGAAGAGACTGGGGGACACCAGACCCAACAATACAGATGAGCTTGAGGCTGCTATCAAAGCAAACCTGGGCTTCCATAACGCCTCAGCAGTGCACAGGCTGATCACCTCCATGCCACGTCCCATTGATTAAGTTTTTGTGAAAAAGTAACCCAGGCCAATAATTGCATCCATGAATCCAAAAATTAAGATTTTGTATGATAAATTCGTTTTTTAAATGGTTTTATGTAATATTCTTATATGGATTTGATGAGCTGAATGCTATAAGAGATTAAAACAAAAAAGGTCTATACTATTTCACTTAATGCACAATTAATCTTATAATCTAGATTATATGTAAACTTCACTTTTCAAATTATATTGGAAACTAAAATGATTTTTTCCACAATACTCTTTTTTTCTTTAATTTTTGATGGATCTTAAAAAATAAAATAAAAACGCAAGTTATTCATGTTGTTGTCCCTAACTACTTCTAGTTGTGTGAAAACTTTTTGTTTTGCAGATGTGGTTAATTGAAACACGCTTCTCCGAGCTAATAGGCAAATACTACACTGTTGGGAATGACCTTGAAAGACTCCAGACCCCCCCACACCCCCTTTGATAGACCTTGTGGGCCTGCCCTGTCCCAACGATCTGTCGCGTGCCCTAGCATCATAGGCTTTACTTCACCGTTCATGAATGCTTGACTCATCCCTATGGGTGGCTTTGTTGGGGCCCATACCAACCTTGTTTAGTCCCACAGTGTTTTGTCCGGCCAACGGAGGCTAAGAAGGCAGCTGACGAGTCCAAGATGAGGTTTGCCCATATCGATGGGGATCACCTGACGCTGCTCAATGTCTACCACGCCTTCAAACAAAGTAAGTACCCAATAGTGTCGCAGGCCTGCCCCCTTTCAGAACGACGAGTGTCCCAGGAAATGATTCTCCATGCATTTTCTCCATAGGCTTTTCAAAAAGTATTTATATAAAGACGGTTACGCCGCAGACAAAGCCAACTCGAATCGTGACAAATCATGACAACAAACCGATCAAATAATTTGAAAGAAGAAAATAAAGGCAGGATACAACACTATTTGTTTTGTTTTTCTTCTTACTAATTATTTGATCGGCTCAAAATATTCGCTCTATAAACAGCAGAAGGTTGAAATCAGCCCTCAACAGCTTCTGTCAGAAATATCCCTACCCCTCCCCTACTGGGTGGGTCTTTTCTTTTTACATGAGTTGGGTGTTGTCATATTCTACTAGAGCCTGGAAACCCAATCTGGCAGCCAGCTCGTAGCCCTAATAGACCTTCAATCCATACCTCTTGGGTTTGAATACGTACGCCACTATTTTTGTGCCAACCCCAAACAAGTAATTTTTTTCTTCGATAAAATAAAGTTTTAGACCGTGGCCTGTTTCAGACTGAGGCGACGGAGTCCGACTCCGACATACATGGCCGGTTAAGACTGAGGTTAGGGTTAGGGTTTGGGGTAGGTAATGTCCGACATAAAGTACATGTTCACCCGTGGCTTTGTGCGGTGCTGCTCAAAGTGACTATTAGGTTGGGCTGCTGGACGGAAGGGCCAACCCCTACTATGCATGTCAGAAGCCGTTGAGTGCTGATTTCAGTCATTTCACCCCCATGCTAATACACCTGCACGTAACTTTGGAACGACCACAGAAATGCAAGATGGGGCAAAAAAAAACATTTACAAAAATTGATTGGCTATTTTGTCTATTTTTCAATGAGCATTATCCCTTCCAAATTGGGATAATATTGAACTGAGTAGGGTTTTTTTTAAGTGTGCCCAAATATTGATGTTGCCTTGTATATTATTGTATGTCTTTCTATTTCTCGAATTTATTACACAAGAGCACACAACAAGCCCCTGCCTAGGGCTTTTTGTGTTATCCTTTTTATCTAATTGTACGACTATATAAAGTATTCAATGCATTCATTTGAATCCTATTTTTTCCCCCCAGACCATGAGGCCAACCAGTGGTGCTATGACAACTTTGTCAACTACCGGTCGTTGATGTCTGCTGATAATGTGCGGCAGCAGCTGTCCAGGATCATGGACCGTTTCAACCTGCCCCGTCGAAGCACAGAGTTTACCAGCCGAGATTACTACACCAACATCCGTCGGGCGCTTTGCACTGGCTTCTTCATGCAGGTAAATGGTGTCTTCAAATGCATCAGATTAGAGTTCACAATACTCTACTTAATCACTCTACTTAATGTCTGCATTGGGTGTGTAAATATGATTTATACCAGAAATGCTTGCATTCTCTCCATATCACACAGTGAATTGGTTCAAGAGGTAAACTGTACCAATGTTTTACTGTACCAGTAAAATATCTGTTGTGCATCCATTCAGGACTAACCTTTGTTTGAGAAATGGAATGCTAAACTAAAACGGCAAAACCTGGTCTTTTGTTCAGGCTAATGATGATTAGTTGAGCACCGTGACTCACCAAAACTAGCTGACCTACATGTGAGTTTGTAGATCTTTTAGATGTTTAATTTCAGCAGCTACGTTGACATTCTAGAGCAGCCCCAGCATAAAAAGTATATTTAAGGACATATAGAGATCAACATTTATGGGCATATCAGTCCGATCGGCGGAGCAGCTCTAGTATACAAAAGTTGCTGAAATCATAGATAATTGTTCTTTGAGAATATCAGCTGCCATTTCCAACACCTTTTGGGTCCCAGGGGTTCAACGTAAGGGCCCGATTCATACTCCTATTTTAGAGCCGAATAAAACTGTTGATGTCATTTGTGGTTCGGGGGGGCGGGTACTGTCCTAAAGTCGGCTCTTCAGTGCTACTGAAAATTTCTGACGAGCCGAAATCATTTCGGCACTACAGTGCCGAAACAGCGGTAAAATAGGAGTATGAATCGGCCTTAAGTCTGTCTGTAAATTGAGTTTAATTACAAATGTAATTTATATATTTTATTTATTTTTATTTTTGCAGGTGGCTCATTTGGAGCGCACTGGTCATTACCTCACAGTCAAAGACAACCAAGTTGTCCAACTACATCCATCTACAGTGCTGGACCATAAGCCTGAGTGGGTGCTCTACAACGAGTTTGTCCTCACTACAAAGAATTACATTCGCACTTGCACAGATATCAAACCAGAATGGTATGCAACAATTATTGCGTTCTTTGTATTACCCATTATGCTGGCACATGGCTCCCATACAGTTTTAATATAAGTTGTCGGTAATCGCTGTTAAATGAAATGAAAAGTGGTATTGTTTTAATTTTATATTCATTTTTGTTACAGGCTTGTGAAGATTGCCCCACAGTACTATGAAATGGGCAACTTTCCACAGTGTGAGGCTAAAAGACAACTGGAGCGAATTGTTGCCAAACTAGAGACCAAGGAGTATTCCCAATACTGAATGACCGGAGGAGAGAAGAGTCACGAAAAATAATTGCATATTATAGTTTTAGAATTTTATGTCTGTTGTTTCTCAATGTTTCCAATTTCAAGGTTTGATTTTTTATATGAATATTTTGTTTGGCATTGAAAAATTTCCCCTCTTCATTCTTGTTAAATGTATGGCTAGATTAAATATCAGTGGAAAATATTAGGCTTCTTTGAAAAGGCTTTTCAAAAGAAATAATGTGAAGGTGTCGCCTAAACGTGGTTGACTTTCCTGTAGGAAATTGGTAAAATATGAAAGATGATGTACTTGCCTTGTTTCTTTAATAAAGAAGCTTTGACTGAAGTTGTGCCCAATCAGTCTACAGTACACATCAGGATGGAATATGAAGAATTCAGACCGATCCGTATTGATCACATGACTATAGAGATGTGTACAGTTTGGACAAGAGCGTTATATAAATGATTTGGCCTCCAGGCAGTGTGCAGAGTTCACGTTGATCGGGCCAACGGCGCCGTGATTAACCGTTGACAGATGGACAGACCGTAGTGAATACATAGTCTCGGTCATGCCTATTTCTTTAACCTTTAGAATTTCTGATTTGGTAGAAAATGCCTCAAGCTGTACTACCTGTACATAGGAACACCGCATTTATAACGGGTCACTGAGTGAAGAGTGAACTTTTGCAAGCTTATCCTGTGTTGAATTTGATTACATTCTGATTAATTTTCTTTGGTGGTTCATCGACCCATGATGGACTTCTACTCTCGGGTCTCAGAAGGATGTTATAACACTTTGGGCCAAACAATGTCACCATGAGTCCAAAACTAGATGTTAAAATAGATAATACTTCCACTGCATCAGTGCATGGGGAAGAAGCTGTGGGGCTGAGGAAGGGTGAGCTGTGGATCGAATGGTCACCAGTTCCATTCCCGACCCAGAACATCTCTCAAACCCAAAGTCTTACCAAGTGTTACGAATCTTTCAAATATAATTTAATTAGTGACACAAATAAGTCTGTATCTTATTAGTAATATTTCGTTTTAATTACTTTATCGGTAGTGATATTTTTACTGTATGATGAACAAAGCTGTATTATTATGGACTGATCTATATGTGTATAGTGTATGCAGGTTTGGCCTTAGGTATATATGGGGGCCTCATTTGGTCATGAAACAGGCCTCCAGATTCCTATGTCATAATTATTCTGTTGATATAGGCGTATTGACATAGTTTTGACTGTTCAATATTGCTCACAGCCATTACTCTCGACAAATACGCAGCAACAACACCTCATCCTGTCGTCCCTCCACAATAAAGTGTCCCATTTACCTCCCGATGATGCACATTTTACCCAGGTTATTAACAGGTAATAGGTGTAACTTTAACATCGTGGGAAAGAGCAAGGCAGTGAGAGAGAAAGAGGGCCAAGGGTGGTGGGGGGTTGAATGATGTCTGGTGGTCAGTCGTAGCTCGGAGCCCCCCCTTTTCACCAATTGAAACTGGTGAAACATAGCAAAGGCCTCCCATGAGTGTATGTGTGTGAATAGATTATACAGTGTGCAATACTTTCTTTTCTGTATTTGCACTTCTCCTAGCACTTCACTTCACCATCCAGCAGATGGTGGTGTTTGTCTCATCGGTCTAGCGTCCATCTTGGGCTTGGTTTGTAGATATATATGTTTGGCAATTCAAAGGAGATTTATTGGCATGAGAAAACATACGTTTACAATGCCAAAGCAAGTGTCACTATCACTGACTCATTGATTGATTGATTGAAATTTGTATACACAAATACCAGAATGGTGGTACAGGACTACAGGGGTAGTTTAATTCGATATACATTTATAATGGCAATTTATAACTGACATACATAAAATGCTGTTGCAACGTTATTTCCTTTACCTGTTAATAAAAATGAAATGTATTAGGCACCCCACTCTATGATTAGGCCCTATGATTAGGCCCCTGCTGGGCCCTGGCCTCCAGCTATAGTGTGCTCAACACCAGCAGTGCCACTGCCAGACTAATTAATTAGTTGGTAACACATGTGAAGGAAGTGTAGCTGCTTGAAAAGCAGAGCTCGACAGTGCACTCACTTTACACACACTTCTCTTGTTTGGCACATCCGGATCCATACCTGATAGCCTCTTTTCAGTTTGGCAGGAGATTGTGCCGTGTTAAGTTTTCAAGATGAAGGTAATTAAAATTATTTTGTCATATTTTCACAGTTTATAAAATTATGTCGAATTTCAATCATTCGAGCTCTTCATCAACACGTGAAGCCTCACTAGCCTGTCGTCTGAAATAGGCCTGTAACTTAAGACCGACCTCTGAAAAGTGCACCAGCGGTCAAGCTTCATAACTTTTACCTATGTATTTTATGGTAGATAATGATGATATATTTTATATCCAAACTATAGTGCGGAGTCAATAGTCATACTTTATCTCTAGTCCATAGTATAGGCTAGATCTGATCCATATCCTTCTACTACTCTATAGCTATGGAGTATGGACTATTGGACGCCTGCTTTTCTATAGATTTAGAATAAAGCTTTAATTCAATAGTTTACAGTTGCTGGCTAGTTTGACTTACTTAACGTTATGGAAGTTATTACGGTACCTTGTGTTCTCAAATACAAGCAAGCAAACATTATCCCCCAGACCCCCACCTTGAGTCTAGGGGAAATTTAGCCTGGGTATACCCCTCCCTCGCCAGATTTGCATTGGGAAACTATGTAATGCTGACTTTGTGCCACTTGTCAAGTCGAGGAAGATCTAATTAACAATAAGGCACAGGGGAATAACACCTTGTTTGATGAATTGAACATGGTGGACCCTCTTGTAAACAAGTGTAATGCTTAATTGGGTCGTCTCCTCACAGTTCACAACAGTCTTTGTTAAGTTTGTGCTTGAAATGTACTGTAATTCTGCAAACTGTTAATAAATATTTAAATTAATCAATTTATTGTTAATACCAAAAGTGAAGGGTGCCCACTGGGGCTGCCACATGACGTCACTGCTAGGTTATTAATATTGGTCTATTTGTCTTTCAGCTGAACATTTCTTTCCCGGCTACTGGCTGTCAAAAGCTAATTGAAGTGGATGATGAAAGAAAACTTAGAATCTTTTACGAGAAGCGCATGGCTACTGAGGTGCCTGCTGACCCTCTTGGAGATGAGTGGAAGGTAAGAAATAGTATATTAAAAGCATGATTATAGATTTAGTATTTATGGTAATATTGTAAACCAGAAGCCCCTTGATAGGTGTGACTGCGGCCTCGGACTTCCCTGTAGTAAAGCGGAGATGGCCTACTGTATGTTGCCATACACTGGAGCTGCTCTACCTTGGTAATGTAGTTGATGGTAGTTTATACATGCATGCATTGCATAACTTCCAAGACCTGCAATATCAATCAAATGTTATGTTCTAAATTTAGAACATGTCACTAGATGTTGTATGCATCATAATGCATGCTTGACTTGCATGTCATGTACTGCACATTGTAAGCACACCAGCAGACCCTTTCACTGCCCTGTAGTTGTTAAGGGGGGATAGTGTGTTGCTATAGTAACTGTGGAGCTGCTTTACCAGATGCAACCTGACTTAACCATGTCTGAAGTTGAACTGCATTGCTCTCTCAATCACAAAATCTGAACTCTCAGCTTGGGAGACATTAAACTTAGCAAAAGATATAATACTAGTTAGTTCTGCAATGTTGGACACATCAATGCAGTACAGTAAATGTTCATGTCATTATCTGCTCATGCAGGGCTATGTGGTGCGCATCAGTGGAGGCAACGACAAACAGGGCTTCCCAATGAAGCAGGGTGTGTTGACCCAGGGCCGTGTGCAACTTCTGCTCTTCAAGGGCCACTCCTGCTACCGCCCCCGCAGGACTGGCGAGCGCAAGCGCAAGTCTGTGCGTGGTTGTATTGTCGACGCCAACCTCAGCGTTCTCAACTTGGTCATCGTCAAAAAAGGTAATGCACTTATAGGTTATTTTTGCAACGGATATGATTTGGACCTTGTCTGTGAGAAATGAAACATTGTCAACTTTTAGGCTTGATGGGGTTTGCTACTAATGGTTCCTGATTGCTTGGTGCAAGTAAAGGTGTCTGCAATCTCCTCCAAATTACTAAAATGGCAAGCTATGCTAGTTTACGATGGAGTTCTTACTGTTTGTATGCAACTTTAGAATGTGAAATTTGAGCTTTGTAGATTATCAATAATAATAATCACACTGCCTATATAATTTCTTTTAACTTTTCTGACTTTCATGTCCTGTGTCTTTCTCACTCAGGTGAGAAAGAAATTCCAGGACTGACTGATGGCACTGTACCACGTCGCCTGGGTCCCAAGAGGGCCAGCAAGATCCGCAAGCTCTTCAACCTGTCTAAAGAGGATGATGTGAGGCAGTACGTGATCAGGAGACCTGTGAAAAAAGAAGGTGAAATTTGGTACCGTGTTCTGTCCAGCATAATGGGTACAAATTGTATGTGCCTGTGTTGCTCAAGCACCGATGTTTAGTGTGTTCTTTGAGCCTCTACTTGGTTACTGGAGTCACCAGGGGTCTATAATTGCATCATCAGTGGCACACAACGGCGGGTCCTGATGCAGGCTACTTTACTCTCAATCAGGCAAAAAGCCCAGAACCAAGGCACCCAAGATCCAGAGGCTGGTCACACCTCGCGTGCTACAGCACAACAGGCGCCGCATTGCACTAAAGAAAAGGCGTGCCCTGAAAAACAAAGAGGAGGCCTCGGACTATGCCAAGATGCTGGCCAAGAGAATGAAGGTATGTGAAATAAATCGGCCAGTCATTGAGTTAAAAAGTTTGGTTGCTGTCAATTTGGTGCTTGCTGAAAATCCACAGGTTGGAAATAGTTTTTACAGCATTCCCATGCATCCTACAAAACTACTGCAGGGCTTCTGTCATATACTTGGTGCAAATCACAATTTGTACAACTGTGCGATCATGAACTGTCCAACTGTATTTGACCGACATGTTTTTGTTGTACAAACAGGAGGCCAAGGAGAAGCGGGCAGAACAAATTGCCAAGAAGCGCCGCATTTCTTCTATGAAGGCAGTCTCCTCAAAAGCATCCACATCAAAAACTGAGTGAAGAAAATGACTGATGTGCACCACATAACCCAGCAAAATGTTTGTGCTGAAATTAATAAAACTAGTCTGAAATAAACATGTCTCTAAAATCTTTCCCCCACTTTAGTTGTGAGTTTGTGACTGTAATATTAGTACTTAGATGAGGTGCACAAACCAAGACATTGAAGGCTTATGGCTTGATTTATACTTGGTTGCACACTGAAAGTGACTGAGCTACAAGCTTGCAAGTCTGCTCATACGTCTCAGTCTGGAACTTGTAGATTATTCTGTGCACAACAGTGCACCCAGTATAAATCACATCTAGGATTTAAATGTGTATATGATGAGATGGATTCATAATCCAGTGTTAAGAGGGTAAATTGGAAACTGTTTTGACGGTATACTATTCTGCATTGTTTTCAAGGGTCTCTTTTGCTTCCTTGAGGTTTTGTATTCCCCCTCCCCTGGATCCTGTAGGTCAGGAGATGGTGGCTTGTTTCAGAGTATATCTCAAAACGAGGTGGTATTCTATTCATTGCAGGTTTCATTGCTTACAAAGTCAAACTGTATTTTTGCATCCATTTCCACTACAAAACACTTGCCAAATCTATCCACAAATGTAGTTTTGGATTTGTGAGCAGCTACAGATTTGTATTACACGTATCTTAACGGGTGGTTTCTTCATTTGACCCTAGATAATGTTTGTATTTACAAGAACCCATATAGATTTCTGTCAATATTCGCCTGGTATGACTGTTAACTTCTGACATTCAATTAATTGCAGTTGGAGGGTGATTATGGGGCTGTGATGGTGTTCTGACCACCACTTGCAGGTTCATTTGTTTTTAAATTTTATATCTTGTAGGATATAATTCTCTTCCTGGAATGTTAGCATTTTGGAAAGCCATTGTTCTTGGAATTGCATGTGACCAGTTTGAAATGACCAAACCTGTCTACCTATGATTGGTAGGCACTGGGTTTCCAAAATGTCCACAGCCCTGCTCTGAAACTGAGCAAGCAAACTGGTACCATCTTAATGAGGACCAAATAATATGAAGTTTAAGGTTAAATGGGTGAAGAGTTTCTTTCTTTTCCCCTTTTGTACTGTCCCAACCAAGAAGCCCCACAGGGGCTCATTTGAGGATGTAGAGAGGATGTGCTGCACTATATAAGTATAACACAAATCCATTCACTACAGAATGGAATTGGAATTACTCCCAAATAAACATTTCACTCTGTTAAATTCTTTATTAGAATTTGATGCTTCAGTTTATCATATATACAAGTGAAAAGGTGTACCCATACTCATTCTTCATGCTCTATCTCCGACCGAACCACACTTTCACCACACATCTCTATATGCAAAATAAATTCGCCACCCTCCCCGAACTGACATAGCCTATTTTTTAGCCGTTCAAGTTTCTTAGTTACTCTGCAAATATTACTTTTATGAAAATCACGATCGAGCCAGCAGATAAACGGGTGCCACAACACGCCGAGAAACAAGGAATTTAACCACGCTACTTGCATACACTGCAACTCGCTTACAATTCGCAAACCTGGCAACACTGCCTGCCTCTTACGTCACCAGCTCTGTTCCTCCTGGCCTCCGTAGTCCGTCGCGCTCACAATCTGTCGCAGCCATCTTGCTTTTCTTTTGGATGGGCGAGTGGACATTTAATGCTAATAAATTAATTATAGGTCCAGCAAGCAAATCATGATGGTCTGATTGTGCTCAATAGGTCACAATAACATTCCGAAATTAGGTGTTGTGTTTTGTATGGCATTTTCCCCAGTAGTAGTTGCATATCTATCTCAGCTTTTGCCTGATAGCACACATGCTAACGTCAGCAGCCATAGCAACATACAGTGTGCGCAGACATAACATGAGTTGTTTACAACACAAACACACGGCCTTTTAACCACGCAATACACACAACAGCTCGGGAGTTATTAAACCGAACGTGGACGCTGT
Organism: Protomyctophum bolini; assembly: GCF_963924005.1. Taxonomy (NCBI): domain Eukaryota; kingdom Metazoa; phylum Chordata; class Actinopteri; order Myctophiformes; family Myctophidae; genus Protomyctophum; species Protomyctophum bolini. The sequence continues at coordinate 19,105,091 of NC_137864.1, forward strand.
TTCAGTGTTACATTTGCTGCGCATATCGGAATAATTGTAACGGCATGCATGATAAATGTAACAACGCTAAAAAACACCATTAAACATATCGTTTTCAGCTTAAAGCTATTACATTTCATTGAAGCAACTCCTTAGCATTGTTTTCATACCATGGATGTGATAAGATAATGTATCAAACATAAGGGAAATATTAAATAGCATCGGGTGTACCAGTTTGGCCATTTCTTTTTTTTCAATGGGGCAATACATTGATTAAACAAACGTTTGATTGATTGAGTTGTACAACGTCATACAACCCTAAACTAATTTTAGAATACACTACACAATACAATACAATTTTAGAACATATTTTGCACGTTCCATTTTTTTACTCAGAGATCCCTTTAGCTACACATGTCATATTTCCAGGCAACGGACCTACACATGTCAGCTACCATAAACCACTTCAAGTTATTAGGACGAAATAACTGACAGGAGTGACGGTGCTGTGCTGTGAGTAAACTAATAGGGGAGAGCCGCCAAGGATGTAACATTTTGCACGTTTCATTATTTTACTCAGAGATCCGTTTAGCTACACATGTAATATTTTCAGGCAACGGACCTACACATGTCAGCTACCATAAACCACTTCAAGTTATTTTTTTGATAAAACAGGTCGGGAGTTATTCAACCGAACGTGGACGCTGTTTCAGTGTTACATTTGCTGCGCATATCGGATCAATTGTAACGGCATGCATGATAAATGTAACAACGCTAAAAAACACCATTAAACATATCGTTCTCAGCTTAAAGCAATTACATTTCATTGAAGCAACTCCTTAGCATTGTTTTCATACCATGGATGTGATAAGAAAATGTATCAAACATAAGGGAAATATTAAATAGTATCGGGTGTACCAGTACCAGTTTGGCCATTTCTTTTTTTTCAATGGGGCAATACATTGATTAAACAAACGTTTGATTGATTGAGTTGTACAACGTTATACAACCCTAAACTAATTTCAGAATACACTACACGATACAATACCATTTCAGAACATATAATATTGGCCAATATGTCAAATATGTAAATATTACATATAATGGCATTGAATGGAAGCGGACCATTTGTAACACATGTTACAAATGACCCGCTTTTGCAAGTTTTCTTTGCAGTTGCTTACAGACCAGAATGAACGTGAATTCCGTCTAAACACGATGCAAACTAATGAAGAACATAAGCATGAACACATCCATGTGGATTTTTATTCACCAACACCAAAGACAAAAATTGTACCACACATATACTCCAGGTGTAAAATTAGACGCATTTTGAAGGTAAACACTTCAAACTTCAAACTCCTGGCCACGTAGAGTACGTTGCTGTACACATACTGACGCGATGGCGTCATGGTGGCGTTGACCAATCAAGATATAACGTCCATGTTACAACCGTGAAGCGTTACAACCTTGGCGGCTCTCCCCTACATTTGTTACTAACATTAGGTTGTGGCGAAGTAGACACGTGGCCAGCAGATACTGTGTTTTGGACAAACAGGCTAGGTATTGGTGTTGATTTGGGTCAACTGGACAAACAGCGTGGTGTTGTTTTGTGTCTGTGTTTGTGTTGGAGCGCCTCAGTGTGGCCGTACAGGTCATGTGCAACCTCTTCCACAGAGAGATGGAGACACTAAATCTCAGCTGGACAAACATGTTTGCATGCATGCATCGCTGCCTTGCATGCTGTGTGCTACTGTTGAGTCTGTCACTTACTTTGACTGATTTATGGCATTGTCTTTCTGTTAAAATCCAACTATGTTAATTTAAGAACTCTGGGCATATAGGTCATTGTTTATTCACTGTGCACACGTGTAGCCTATTGTATGTCAGACTGTATGTCTGTCCCACAGTCACAATCCTTTAGTACTTAGGCTGTGGAAATATTCAGGACAAAACAATGGTACATTTCCAATAACCCATTCGTTACTACATGTGGAGTCAACTCCCGCCATTTATTTCTTCCCATAGTGCGTGGCAAAGTCGCTCTGGGATGAGTGCGCGCGTAGCGCGCACGAAATTCTAGTACTGTACATTGAAGAAAGGGGCACATCCACTGCAGGTGCAGGACCAGTCCACACTAACTTTGTGAAGCTCCCAGTTAAGGCTTTATTATAGATTAACTTTTCTTCTTCATCAGAAATTCTAATGAGGTGGTTTATGTCCATTCCTCTTCATTGGTTTGTGATCTGTAATGTGGAAAATGTTAATAAAAATAATTCTGCATTCCGTAGAATGTTAAAATAAGCTGGTAAAATAAATCAGTTGAAATAATTTACAGTGCTGTAAGACTTGATAAAATAAACTATTTTTATTTTAACATAAAAACATACCGTGGCTGTTCAATGTCCTCGATGAACTCTGGTAGACGTCTATTAAGTGTTTCAGGCAAGAGTGTAGCAACTATTCCAGATCCAACTGCCATCATGCAATAAATCACAGCAGGCAGGGGCAGCCACACATCATCCAATAGGGAGATGAGCGGGGCAATGGACGCACCAAGCCGTGCCACAAATGAGGTGTATCCTAGACCATTCTGCCTGAATAATCAAACATCCCACATTAATTCATACTTGTGCAATGCAATATAACAGCACGGGTGGTAATTATTACACTGTGTGCTCAAGCTTGCTTTCATGGCTCTTGCTGACTAACCGGACTACTGTAGGGTAGAGTTCAGTTGTGTACAAAAACATGATAGTAAAGGATGCTTCTGATAGGCCTTTACCAAGGACAGCCACAATGGTGCGAATTACGCCCATATCTGAAGGAAGACATGCAAGTGTATAATTAATTTGACAGTGCATCGTACATTCATCAATAGTTTTATTTTCATTCAGAATCAGACCACACCATTGTGCAAACATTACAGTAAAAGGGACATTATGAAATCTCTGAATATTTGATCAAATCATTATTGTATATTGGTAGAAATCTAAAATTACCTTTTGGAACAAACAGGTTAATAAAAAGACAGGCTCCAGTTAGTAGCAATGCCCCAGCCTCACCAGGTTTCCTGCCAAACTTGTTCAGGAAGTAATAGACACAAACCTTTCCTGGAAATTCGATCGTGGCAAATATAATCTGTGTAAGGTATGGGTTTAACCCAAACCCAGTTAAATTCAGACTTATCCCAAAATATGTACATGCAACTCCATACCTGAAGAGTGGAGAAGACAGTTTCTGTGCATTAAAACTAGCATGTATTATTTGCTGCGAATATTCAACCAATATTGACCAATGGCAAATGCATATCAATAAAGTCTTCATAAATAGCCACATGATTTCAAAAGGGCTGTGATCATGACAATCACACAATAGTATCCCGCTATATGTCATTGTTACTTACCATACTATCCCTGTACATATGGCAAGTTTTCTCATATTTGGAGTTCTCACAAGATCCAGAAATGTGTACTTTTTATCACCTCTTGCAACACTCTCGTTATCTAAAAGGGCCTGTGAATAAACAGAACAAAAATAAATTGTTAATAACTAGAATTTCGTGCGCGCTACGCGCGCACTCATCCCAGAGCGACTTTGCCACGCACTATGGGAAGAAATAAATGGCGGGAGTTGACTCCACATGTAGTAACGAATGGGTTATTGGAAATGTACCATTGTTTTGTCCTGAATATTTCCACAGCCTAAGTACTAAAGGATTGTGACTGTGGGACAGACATACAGTCTGACATACAATAGGCTACACGTGTGCACAGTGAATAAACAATGACCTATATGCCCAGAGTTCTTAAATTAACATAGTTGGATTTTAACAGAAAGACAATGCCATAAATCAGTCAAAGTAAGTGACAGACTCAACAGTAGCACACAGCATGCAAGGCAGCGATGCATGCATGCAAACATGTTTGTCCAGCTGAGATTTAGTGTCTCCATCTCTCTGTGGAAGAGGTTGCACATGACCTGTACGGCCACACTGAGGCGCTCCAACACAAACACAGACACAAAACAACACCACGCTGTTTGTCCAGTTGACCCAAATCAACACCAATACCTAGCCTGTTTGTCCAAAACACAGTATCTGCTGGCCACGTGTCTACTTCGCCACAACCTAATGTTAGTAACAAATGTAGGGGAGAGCCGCCAAGGTTGTAACGCTTCACGGTTGTAACATGGACGTTATATCTTGATTGGTCAACGCCACCATGACGCCATCGCGTCAGTATGTGTACAGCAACGTACTCTACGTGGCCAGGAGTTTGAAGTTTGAAGTGTTTACCTTCAAAATGCGTCTAATTTTACACCTGGAGTATATGTGTGGTACAATTTTTGTCTTTGGTGTTGGTGAATAAAAATCCACATGGATGTGTTCATGCTTATGTTCTTCATTAGTTTGCATCGTGTTTAGACGGAATTCACGTTCATTCTGGTCTGTAAGCAACTGCAAAGAAAACTTGCAAAAGCGGGTCATTTGTAACATGTGTTACAAATGGTCCGCTTCCATTCAATGCCATTATATGTAATATTTACATATTTGACATATTGGCCAATATTATATGTTCTGAAATGGTATTGTATCGTGTAGTGTATTCTGAAATTAGTTTAGGGTTGTATAACGTTGTACAACTCAATCAATCAAACGTTTGTTTAATCAATGTATTGCCCCATTGAAAAAAAAGAAATGGCCAAACTGGTACTGGTACACCCGATACTATTTAATATTTCCCTTATGTTTGATACATTTTCTTATCACATCCATGGTATGAAAACAATGCTAAGGAGTTGCTTCAATGAAATGTAATTGCTTTAAGCTGAGAACGATATGTTTAATGGTGTTTTTTAGCGTTGTTACATTTATCATGCATGCCGTTACAATTGATCCGATATGCGCAGCAAATGTAACACTGAAACAGCGTCCACGTTCGGTTGAATAACTCCCGACCTGTTTTATCAAAAAAATAACTTGAAGTGGTTTATGGTAGCTGACATGTGTAGGTCCGTTGCCTGAAAATATTACATGTGTAGCTAAACGGATCTCTGAGTAAAATAATGAAACGTGCAAAATGTTACATCCTTGGCGGCTCTCCCCTATTAGTTTACTCACAGCACAGCACCGTCACTCCTGTCAGTTATTTCGTCCTAATAACTTGAAGTGGTTTATGGTAGCTGACATGTGTAGGTCCGTTGCCTGGAAATATGACATGTGTAGCTAAAGGGATCTCTGAGTAAAAAAATGGAACGTGCAAAATATGTTCTAAAATTGTATTGTATTGTGTAGTGTATTCTAAAATTAGTTTAGGGTTGTATGACGTTGTACAACTCAATCAATCAAACGTTTGTTTAATCAATGTATTGCCCCATTGAAAAAAAAGAAATGGCCAAACTGGTACACCCGATGCTATTTAATATTTCCCTTATGTTTGATACATTATCTTATCACATCCATGGTATGAAAACAATGCTAAGGAGTTGCTTCAATGAAATGTAATAGCTTTAAGCTGAAAACGATATGTTTAATGGTGTTTTTTAGCGTTGTTACATTTATCATGCATGCCGTTACAATTATTCCGATATGCGCAGCAAATGTAACACTGAAACAGCGTCCACGTTCGGTTTAATAACTCCCGAGCTGTTGTGTGTATTGCGTGGTTAAAAGGCCGTGTGTTTGTGTTGTAAACAACTCATGTTATGTCTGCGCACACTGTATGTTGCTATGGCTGCTGACGTTAGCATGTGTGCTATCAGGCAAAAGCTGAGATAGATATGCAACTACTACTGGGGAAAATGCCATACAAAACACAACACCTAATTTCGGAATGTTATTGTGACCTATTGAGCACAATCAGACCATCATGATTTGCTTGCTGGACCTATAATTAATTTATTAGCATTAAATGTCCACTCGCCCATCCAAAAGAAAAGCAAGATGGCTGCGACAGATTGTGAGCGCGACGGACTACGGAGGCCAGGAGGAACAGAGCTGGTGACGTAAGAGGCAGGCAGTGTTGCCAGGTTTGCGAATTGTAAGCGAGTTGCAGTGTATGCAAGTAGCGTGGTTAAATTCCTTGTTTCTCGGCGTGTTGTGGCACCCGTTTATCTGCTGGCTCGATCGTGATTTTCATAAAAGTAATATTTGCAGAGTAACTAAGAAACTTGAACGGCTAAAAAATAGGCTATGTCAGTTCGGGGAGGGTGGCGAATTTATTTTGCATATAGAGATGTGTGGTGAAAGTGTGGTTCGGTCGGAGATAGAGCATGAAGAATGAGTATGGGTACACCTTTTCACTTGTATATATGATATATCTGGGATTGGTTTAGGTTGCTGTGCTTCTTCTCACTCCCAGGTGTTATGCATGATCATTAATCAATCAATTAATTTTGTATATATTTGTTCTGCTTTCTGTACTATTTTGCATGATGAAGACGTAACGGTCGAAACGTGCCAATAAAATAAATTAAGTCAATGGAGCTCTAAAAACAAGTGTGCTCATGTTCTTTCTCCCTAATAATAATAATAATACAATTTATATAGCACTTTTCTGAGTACCGGTACTCAAAGTTGCTTTACAAAATGGCAACAAAATAAAAACAACACTTCACATGCAACACTTTTTGTAAAAGAAGAAATTGAATGTCTGTATTTACCCTTGGTGTGATGGTATCCATACATTTGGATTTGTTGTTCATTTTGGCACATTTCATGAGGTAAACATGAGCAGGTTCGACCTTGCCGTTAGCAAGGAGCCACCTTGCAGACTCTGGAAGCCACCTGAAATGTCAGCAACTTATTAACCTTTTGTAATGGGCTATAGCTATAGCATGTATACTGTATATAAAATGTCATATACAGTATGATATAAAATATCCTACCACCAAGCAACAATGGACACTATCAAGGGTGAACTTGCTGCCAGGATAAGCATCCTCCATTCATTTACAAAGTAGGCAAACCCAGCAAGAATCCAGTTGCCAAGTGTCCAGTCTAGACTTACAATGATCCCAGCAAAGGTTCTGTGTTCAATGCCAAACCATTCAACAGCTACAGAAACAAAAAAGCAGAAAAACATCTCTGTCAAATCCTTAACTTTCCTGCTCCACAAAGTAACCCAGAGGCTGGGGTTTTCTGAGAATGAATCTAAAACAAAAGATATATTGTTTGTTTCCTCATCAAACAGGTTCAATGAATACTCACTTAGAACAATAGAGATAATGCTTATCCCTGCCAGTGTCATTCCGTTGAAAAATCTCATGATGACAAACATGATATATGATGTGGATAATGAACTAACAACTGCAAACACCAATGATGACACGTAAGATACCAATAGTGTCCTCCTTCGACCATATCTAGACAAAGAAATACATTTTACAAGGTATATGTGGTTAACACTTAAATGTGGGTTGCTAATTGGTCGCAAATTAATTGTTACCATTATTCTGTGTAGTAAAATAATTTTGTTACAGTGGTTACTACACGTTTGTAATAACTATCATACCTATCGCTGAGAAATCCAAACATAGGAGCTCCACACATAACTCCAATGAAGAATATAGTGGCTGTTGCTCGGGTCATCCATTTACTGCTGCACACAAGGTCCCACTTAAAATTCATTGACAAAAATAAAACATTTGTGCACACATTGTTTTAATCTCTTATCTACTACACATCAAGACAGCATTTCTAAAGACATCTTTTTTTTAGTAGAGTGGTCTCTATCTCTATAAGAAGTGCATAGGGTAATGAGTCTTAACGTTACATGCTCAATAGGATTTCAACATCAACAATCAAAGGGGAATGGAAGTTGTAAGAAGTTAGGGAGACTACATTCATTTAAAATATTAGAACATTTGCAAACTTACAATACAATATAACGTCTTATCAAATCATTACATATCATCAGGGTCAACTAATTTCTCAGCATTGTATGGTTCTCTAATTTCATTTGTGATAATAAATACACATGAATCACCTATATTGAAAAGCACTTACCTCTGTAGCAATTGTAGATTTAAGGCGAGACACCCCAGGTGAATAGGGAAAAAAAGTTAAATAATAGCAATCACAATGAAACTTCTCCAGTTGATTACTTATATTAAAACTAAGATTTTTTGTATTACAAGTTTTCTGAAATTATATGTTTAAATATGCAAATTAGGCATTATATGCGCTAATTTGCATACATTTCGGGACGATAAATCTGAAGATCGGATAAAGCCAGGTTCAAAATTATCATTTCATTTTGTTGACACATTAGAGACAAAGAAAATTACACATGGGATTTTTGATATCTCTAATTATCACTCCACAAATCAGAAAATAGTGTCAACAGGCATAAAAAACCCAATTTTCGGCATTTTTTTGGTATAAAATGTGATGTAAATCAGGCTGTGAATGATATATCAACAAATCCATGTGTAAATGTCTGCGGAATATAGTTAGGAATAAGACTGGAAAGTTTGGTGTATGTGAGTTCAACTGAAGTGGAGATTCTTTGTCCCAAGTATGAGGAAAACTCATTTTGAGAAAACGGCCTTTAAAGATTTGTATTGTAAAATTCCAAAACGTTTTATTTGAAGCCACTATTTTGAGACAAAATATCTCATCCAAACCTTGGCAACAACATATAATGGCATATATCATTGGAAAGGTCTGGACCTCAAGCTGACTGTGGTCTGATCCAAATATGGTCACTTCCTTTGTACCAACAACCAATCATGAAAATAGAGATGGTGGCTTTTCACCCCGAAAAACGAGCTGTCATTGGCTAGAATAAACTATCCAACTAAACATCTAAATCTGTATTTTTAATGTGTATTTTGCTTTAGTTTGAAAGAAAACATGTTTAGGAAGCAAAATAGCAAAAAAAAAAAAAAAAGAAAAATCATGATTTCACCTGGGGTGTCTCACCTTAAAGGTAGTGTTGTCATACACCCATCCAGTCTGACACAGAGTTTGTGTGACATTAGTATAGTTGGAGACGGACAAAAAGTCATACTGAGGTTCTGTAAACATCTCACAGGAGCTTGGAATCCCATCCTGAACTGGAACCCCAACAGCAACCCTCTGTTCCTGGGTCAGATTCCTAAAGACACCTCCATCATCAAGATTGCTGAGATCACAGTGGTGAGAGGGAATGGCCGCTATGAAGTTATTCAATAAAAAGTGACATGGCAAAGTAATTCGAGAGAAGCTCTGAATCAAGATAATCATGATTTGGAATTTCCCAAATCCATTAATGTCTGAAAGTACATTGTCAAACTTCATCTTCCAAAACTTAGCTACAGTTGCAGGGGAATTGTTCAACAACTTCCGAGTTGGCTGCTCTACTTTATGCTGATGGTGTGTGTTACAGATTGGCTGAGTAGGAGGTTCCTGCAGAGACAGAGACAATGTTTTATGCTGTAGTTTTTAACTTCAACTGAGAAACACAAAATCAGCCTAAGATTTCATGCCCATTAAATTAAATGTTGAATTTCAACAGTCACTGTAAGAAAAGTCATTAGAACAATATCAAGGATTAAAGGACTTACAGATATGTCCAGCAAGATTTGGAAAAGAATTGTAAAAAAATATTTTTATCTTCAATTCAGTAGATTTGGCTGTAATCCCTAAAATGGATCAGGCTGCAGTTGATTCAGATCATTGCTGCTCAGATCCTCATTAAGACAAGAAAGTGGATCACTCTAGTTCTTTGCATCTTTGAATTGGCTTTGTGTCTGTTAGGTCTGCTTTCTGTTTCCAAAGTCAAAACTAAACGTGGCAAAGTCAGTTATTATGCAAAACATAATATATCCAAACTATCCAAACATAGATTGTGCATTACATTCTCCCATTCATACAGTGGCATGCACAGAGACACTAGGGGGTGCTAGAGCACCACCTGCCCTTGCCCTCTGGACAGAAATGTGCCCTTTTGAAAAAAAGGGGAAATAATTGTACAGTGTACAGTATGTGGACCATGGTGACATTGATCAATTATTTAAAAAAAATCTTCTAATATATTATTTATGCCCCAAAATCTATAAATCTCACACCATTAAGGCAACCGGCCGGTTCCACGCACTGCACAAGGTTCCTTTTTTCACTTCAGCACCTGCCCCTCTAAATGTCTGTGCACGCCACTGCATTCATACACCGATGACAGAGGAAACCATGCAAGGCACCGCACCAACCTGAGCAATTAGGGGTTCAGGGTCTTGCTCAAGGACACTTCGACCCTATAACTCAAATTAGTCCGGGATCGAACTGGGAACCTTGCGGTTACCATCCGGCCGCTCTACCCCTGAGCCACTGTGGCCACCACATCCTGAGCCCACAATGCACAATGCACCACAACATGGAAAGTGGAGGCATATAAGTCTTCGTTATTTTCAATCAGAGAAAACTTCTGCTTGCTGCTTCCTTTCACTGAGGCGCTTAATTCATTTTTTGTGTTTCACTTATTCTTCTATAATTATTTTTAATTATATTCCAAGTCATTTTATTATGTGTTTCTCTTGCAATACGTTTGTTTACTGTGCTTGCTGTGGTTTTGTTGTTTTGAATGTTGAAATGCTATCTATGCTGCTGCATTGTCTATAAGGAAGCCCAAACAAAAATAAGTTTTACTCTTATGTATCTGTACACAAGAGTAACAATAAAGTACAACCTTGTCCCCACACAATATGGAGACACATTTACTTCCCAATGTTAAAAATTATTTAAGTACAGTAGGTTAATGTTTATTTTTCCTTGGCACTGAAGCCTTTTCGGTTGTGTGTGAGATGCAATGGTCTGCCAATGATGTCTGGTCACAAATCATCTCTTAATTGATTATGTCTATCTGTACTGTACTGTACTGTACTCATCCATGACTCCTCTCACATCTCTGTAAGTCATTGACTCAAACCGGTCCATGTATGGGCAACCTGTCAAAGAGAACAAGGTATTCTGGGCTTACATCATCTGTTTACTCATAATACTATAATTTCACATTTGGTATCAGCCATTAGAAACAATGTGGAGTTATTGGAATCAATGGAGATGCAATTTTACACATTCACATTATGATCCTATAAACAATTTAGATAATTGATAGTTTACAAAATCTGCAAATACAAAAACCTGGGTTAGTACTTCAATCTTCCCACTTTGCAATTGGATCACAAATAAATACGTATCTAAAACCATGCAAAATGGGAATGCTAATACTTTAACCTGAAATTTCGAACTTGAAACTTTTAAATTATTCCTAAACTAAAATTAGACTGGAAAATGATGGCTCAAATAGCAGCACCAGCCATAATCCTTTCCCTCTTAATATGAAAAACATGAACGAGTGAGACCACTCTTCAAGGAGGTGGGTACTTAACCTGGTCAACTCTATTAGAAAAAAAATATTCAGTCAAGAATTTCCATGCAGGCAGATCTGAAGTCATGACAATTGAGGCACCAGACAGAGACTGACGAGGCTAGTTTTGTGCAGTCGTTTCTACTTTTGTAGTAATGTATCACCAGGATTAAAAACTTAATCAGTGCTGATCTGCAGCAATAGTTACAGATCAAGTGGAAGCAGGACTTAAATATTTCAATGCTTGATACTAGCTACTGATTCTTTAATGAAGGTAAGCCATATTCCATTGATTACTGTAATTGACACTATTAAGGGCTTAAACAATTCACATGGAAAGAAAGCACTATTATTAGAATTACTTAGATTTTTACTAATGAAGTATTTGTGCTGTGGGCTTTGGCATAGACAGTATTTGTAATAAGAACAGTAATGAGGAAAAGAAAAGTAATGGGCTACTGTAGATAGATGTTCTCTTTTTGTTTACACTTTACAGCCTACATCTCTACAGTCTACAGGAGTTTCTCAATGTGTATACTAGAATTGAAAACATATGAATACACAACATTACAGCCTATGGCTAATATTCCTTGTTTCCCTTGTTATTTTACCAGTAAGGGCAAGAAGCGACCTCGCCCTTCACATCCGCCTAGGTGACAGCAGACTGCTGGGCGAGCGCTGTCACTTTGGCATGGTGGGTCAGATCAACATATGGAATTAATTCTGTACTGGCTATACAGTATATGGAGTGTGTCTTGAGTGTACAGTGTACAGGGTTTGATGTGGTCAGATCAACATATGGAATGTCAGAACAGGTCAGCTCCATATATGGAGATCTAAGGGTGGCAGTGGGGGCAGTGTCTTGAGTGTACAGGGTTTGATGTGGTCAGATCAACATGGAATGTCAGAACAGGTCAACTCCATACTGTATATGGAGATCTAAGGGTGGCAGCGGGGGAAGTGTCTTCAGCATACAGGTTTTGATGAGGGCACAGTTGGGGCCGGGCCTTAATTTTCGGGCCTGATGAGAACTGTAAGTGTGGCAGCGGGGGCAGTGTCTTGAGTGTACAGGGTTTGATGAGGGCCCAGGTAGGGCCGGGCCTTCATTTTCGGACCTGTTGAGAACTCTAGTTTTTGCCGGCTGCCGGGCGCGGCTGCACTAATAACTTTGGGGCAGGCCCGTCTAGAGTTTAAATGGATAGGTATCAGTCAAAAGGGAGACATTGAAGAGGAAGGATGGATGGGGAAGGATCAACATATGGAATATCAGAACAGGTCAGCTCCATATATGGAGATCTATAGGGTTTTAGGTCAGATGTAGAGTTGCTGGCCAATATTGATGACATCAGAGATCTCCATATATGGGCTTAATATTGATCCCTGATGATGTCACATTATGTCACGAGAGGTGACCAACCAACTGACTGACTGACTGACGGTTAATGCACGATTTCATAGTAAATGCGACCTGTGGTCGCAATAATTTGTTTAAAAGGTATTCAAAAACATTCCTAGATGCTTGCCTTAACGGCTCAGTGGAAAACCTGACATTCCATGTCTAACATGGAAAAATATAATCTTCCAAAGCATATAAAGTCACAGGGTCACTCAAAGCCCAGACACAGAGATCACCCGCCTGCCATGCTGTACTGGCATTTCCATGGCAACGAGGTAACTGTAAGTTATTGCCTTACTAGGAAGCAGAAAGTTCTGGCTGCGATAGAGTGTGAAGCTGTGTTCCAACAGTCTCTACACATTAAGGTGGTTTATTGACAACCATGTACTTGATTGATTGATTGAAGTATTTATTAACAGTTTGCAGAATGGGTACATTTCACATGAAAGCACAACTCAATACAAAGATACTGTGGACGACACAATGATAAAGGGAAAGGAAACATACAGTAAGGGGGAAAGGGGGCGCGGGGATTCAGATTTTACGGGGGCCAGTTTCGAGTACTTGTGTGACACCCAGTGGTGGAAAGTAACTAAGTACATTTACTTAGTACTGTACTTAAAGGACCACTTCACCACTTTTCAACCTATCTTCATATAATAGGTCCTCACTAATAATCATGATAAAATGGCACGATTCTTTTCTACTCAGTCTCATAGGAGGGCTGTGGGCAGTTCAGAAACCGTCCTCCAGTGACATCATCATTAGGCAGATTTATTTTTAAACAAGATATATTTACAAAAATGTTTAGATTTTCATTATCGTGAGAACGATGGCTTCCATTTTCGCATTGCAACTTTTCAGGACTAGAAAGCCTGCAGTTTCTATTAGCTTGTATTCCCCATCGATGATGGAGGACGTTTTCTAAACTGCCCACAGCCCTCCTATGAGACACAGACAGTCATTTTTTTTTCATGATTATTAGTGAGGACATATTATATGAAGATAGGTTGAAAAGTGGTGAAGTGGTCCTTTAAGTACAATTTTGAGGTATGTCCATCCAGTATATGGCAATAGGCTAGCGTTGGTTGATCACCAAGTGTCACTGTTGTGCAGCCAACACACACACACACACACACAGACCCATTGACCACTGCAGAGCGCACGCGCACACACACACACACACACACACACACACACACACACACACACACACACACACACACACACACACACACACACAGCCTGCACCGCTCAGTTCATACAGGTCTGATTTAAAAATGTAACACAAATATTCTCTTCTGGGAGTCCCTGGCACAAAAAGCATTTTCAGATGGGGTCTGCCGCCTGCGGCCAAATACATATTAATTTGGGGGTCCTTGGCATGGAAAAGAGCCACTGCCATCACCATGGCATGAGTTATGCCATGATGATTTGAACGCATTCAGTAGATCCTGTGATATTTTGTGGCCAGATGTAATTTCCTGGGGTCTAATAGGAGTAAATCTAATAACAACCTAAAACATGAACCTTGGTTAAAAAAAAACTAAAGTTAATTGTCCTTTAAAGGTAGATATCACTTCTTTTTTTGTTTTGTTGTGATACTGATAATCCTCCCTACTATAGAGTGTGCTGATTATATAAGGAGTTCCTCCCTGTCCCCATGAGTTAACCCCTGGGGTCAAAACACCTTAGGTTTCGTTTTTAGCTAGGTGGCCCAGCCTTCATCCAATGAGGATAGAGAGAGGCCTTCCGCAAATCATAATCGAGCGGGGACGGGCCTTGGTGCACGTGTTGTTGGCCTGTTGCTGTCCCCCCACTGTAGTGCGTGCATGTTCACATCTTGTTATCGGGACCGGGGGGTTTCCAAATCACTGAATGCTCAAAACTTTTGCATTCAAACTTTTAATAGGGATTATTTATCTTGAAATGATACATAAACAACAATAGGCCACTTTTGAATTGGCCTAAACTTTGTGCACCAGAATATGAGTTCTAATTTGAATATAATCTTTACATGAATATTCCCTGGTTATCTCCACCAGGCCGAAGGCATGGGGAGTGAGTATATTTTGTACGTCCGTCCGTCCGTCCGTCCGTCCGTCCGTGTGTTTGTTTGTGTGTGTGTCCGTGTGTCTGTCTGTCTGTGGACAGCTAATCTCCGGCACTGTTGGCTTGATCGCAGCCATACTCTGCACACACACTCCCTGAATGCCACAGCTGAACCTCTGCCCCAAGGTTTCCACATTGGCCTCTTATAGCGCCACCAGGAGGCCGCTTTGTGCAAAACATTTATTTTGGACAGTACACCTACAGATTTTGTCCTGGAATTTTTCCCATCTGCTCTTTATAGTGCCACCAGGAGGTCGACATATGTAAAACACATTTTCTAAATATTACTTATCCAAATGTATTATTATTATCCAAATTTCATGCAAATCGGTACACATGCTCTCCATAGTCATGTGATCAAGACGGGTTTGTTTGATTTCTCATAATCAATCAATCCATCGTGATTGGCTACAATTGGCTTATAAACTTTTCAGGAGTAGCCCACTTTGTACCCGTTTTGTACAAATTGTACAACATTTTTACAAAAACTCCTCAACGCAGCGTCCGATTGCGGTGAAACTGTGCATGCATATTCCCAGTAGGTTGAGGAAGAAATGCCACTTGACAGTTTTCAAATCAGTGTCATGCTGGCGCTACAACAGGCCAAGTCGCGTCACACACACACACACACACACACACACACACACACACACACACACACACACACACTCAAAACATGTTTATATTACTCCTAAACATTTTGACAAACATCACACACACTCCTGTCCTCCTGGTGGAGACCTTTTTCTAATTTTGTTTTGCAATATAGCCTAGTAGCCAAAAAGTGAACCCGGACATGTTGAGTACACCAAGGTTTTATGTTAGAAATGTTTAGTATGGGTCCCCAGCATGTAGAAACTGCTGGATGCTAACTTGCATATGTTGGGAAAACCCCCTAGTTTGACATGTCACATGCTACATAAAGCATGATGATTTTTTTTTAATATTTTGCCTTCTATAGGTTGTAATTGGTATGGTCACATATTATGCCAATTATGAAAATTGCCCAACATATGCAAGTTAGCATCCGGCAGTTTCTACATGCTGGGAACCCATACTAAACATTTCTAACATAAAACGTTGGTGTACTCAACATGTCCGGGTTCACAATGGGGCTCTATGGGCTGGCTACTAGACTAATAGACAGATTATGTTTAGTTCCCAATGATGTTACAGAAAATTGAACGTTTATTGCCCCACAGCCCACAGTAAAATATTGACATTGGCAAATATTAACAAAAACTTGGTTCTGTGGCTGGGGTTATTCTGTCATTTAATTGGTTGAAAATGAGTCAGTCATGTGATGTCTCTCCCAAAATTTGGGATTAAACTGTAACAAACTGAATTTAAGAAATAATGTAATGCTAATGGCTCCATCACCTGGTAGATATTGGAATTTCACGTGTGGGTGAATATTAGGCTTGAGATTTTAGTGTCCCCTTTTGTCCTCCAAATTGATCACTACTAGTATACAGGTAAGGATTGTGCTCCCTAAGTAACTCTCTACAGTATCATTATGTGACCCAAACACAAATATATATTTGAAAGAGACAAAACCTTTGTCTTTGTCTTTGCATACTGTAGTTTTCCAGAAGCTGCAAGATGCATCTACGCATCTAACTACCTTTGACAAGGATTCTAGATAACTACATATCAAATTCTATAGCCTACAGATATAGCTGGAAATCTATTGAGTTAACAGGCCTAGGTTGAGGAATTAAAGTCAAAGAAAGGGAGTGAAGCAGTAAGAGATCATATATAGCTCAACTATTGATAAAGCCCATAGTCCATAATCTCAAATGTAGTACTTAAATGGAAATGTTGGCACAAATTGATAGTCATAGGAGTGATTGAGGAGAACAGAAGAGCACTTTACATATATAGCAGTGTGGAAAAGAGCCACCAAATTGTTTTTGTTATGCTGTTAGATGTGAATGCTGTATGCCTTGGTGATGCTGCATACCATTCCATTTAGAGTGATGGCATTTCAGCTGAATTTGCCAAGACAGCCTGCTACACTTCCTATTGGGGACAGGAATTTATTCAATCAATAACACAGTAGCTACAAATGCTTCTGTGTTTGTATAACCTTTGTATGGTGCCTTTGTATGATGCCTCTGTCAGCACACTAAAACAAGCTATTCAGCATGCCTTTGTAATTTTGCAGTTATTTTGCTAAAAGTGTCATGTTTATGATTGAGTCCTGAAAAATCGTTAAATCTGTGACTAACGTGTATCTTTTTATAGATGGGGTTATACTTAGTTGCGTGTGGGTGTCGTGCTGAAAATAGTGGATCTAAAATCTTACAACCCGCCACAGCGCCTTATGAGCTTGTAAATCTGCTATTTTCAGTACGACACTGGTGTGTAACTCGGACAAAATCAGACTTTAGGGTGAGTTAGTCTAAAGCAGTGGTTCCCAAACCTTTTAGCCTGTGACCCAAAAGAGAAATGATACATTCCCCCGGCCCGGACCCAACTTAGTGAAAAGTTTCGTGCCGCGTTGTGAACTTGTAGATCTGCTATTTTCGCTACTTCTTAAACATTTGTGTTCTAATTCATGGAATTTCTTAGATTTTTATTTTATTTATTCAATAAATTACTTATTTGAAATTACTAATTTGGTATTCATTCATGAAAACTTTAGCTTTTTGGGGAATGTCCCGACCCACTGTTCGGGAAACAGTGGTCTACTCTAGTCTAAAGAATGTGTCTCAGTGTGTTAACTCATTGTCTTTATCTCAATAAAGGTTATTTATGAAGCATCCAGGACCTTGTGACAGCCCATCGAGTATTGGAGTCATTTGGAGATGGAACGTGAGGCAGAAGACCCAGAGAACAATGGTCACCTGCTCACTTGCTCAGATTCAGATAGCTCCAAAGAATTGTGTGTGACAGAGTCCCCAGTGCAATCACACTATAGGGAAAGTGAGAGCGATGCAGATTATTCCGACGACCCCCAGGTCACTGATATCCCAGAAAGTTATCCAGAGTCCCCAAAATGTCTTCAGTCACAAAGTCTGGTGTCTATATCAGAGCAGCAGGCTCTTTCTGAACAAGGTGGGAGTCAGGAGGATGATTCTTACCATGAAATGGATAACATTCATAACATTGAGTATCCTGACTTCAACACCACGAAAACGACACTGTCCTCGCACTCTGCACGTTCTGACCAAGAGCCAAGAGCCTCCTCTCCCTCCGCTGATGGCCGTGGTGACGTGACCCCGGCCTTGACCCTGACCTCAGAACATTGTCAGGGTGACAGCAGGAGGCAGGGTCCTTGCTGGACTGGGGCGAGGGCCAAGGAGAACTGGACGCTTGACTCTCCAGAGGAAGGAGGGTGCAGCGAAGCACCTCCTGCTCCTATCTCCTCTGGAATGTCAAGCGAGGGTGCTGAGCAGGCACAGAAGTGGAACTCGGAGTCTGACACAGATCTGTGCAGACCTGAGAGGCACAGGGCGAGACGAGCACGTAAGTAGTTATATCCTCTAACCTAATTTGTTCAATTGGAGCACACACTTCTGTAGCCAGAAGCTGTGTGCTACTACTCAATGACAGCTATAGTTATTGTCTGATTTGTGTGCATGCTGAATAATGTATTCGTAGATACCCAAAATAAAGTAATTCTGGCACAACATAGCTTTATGTTAAGACTTTAAATATTTAATGTCTCCTCTACAGTAATGCAATTTATAAGCTGGCAAATTGGAAGATTATTATATGATATAATAATAATAATTAGTGCAAAGGACTGTGGGTGCTGGTTATTTTCATACCATAATATGGGGTCTGTTTGCAGTGGACTTACTGGGTGACTTCCCCCATAAGCTTTCATATAGTCAGTGGGACAAGAATAAAATATGACCATGCCTATGATGAGGCTGGCAGAAATGCATTTGACAGACACCAGCATGTGTCCCCCTGGTCTGTCACCCGATCCCTGTTCCACCCCTAAGACTGCAATGGAAAGTTAGCTGTTCACTTGCCTCATGGAACCCCCTTAAGTTAGCTGTAAGTAAATATGATGCTTTTATTAGTGTGCTTGCATCAGCAAGTATACTTTAAAAATTGTATTTTGTAATAGTTCACTTGTAAGAACTCATGTAAGAACCATTTAAAATGTTTCTATATTATTATTATTATTTAATAACAATAACATGGAAACATCTAATAATAATAATAATAATGATCATTATTATAACAATAATTATTATTATAACATGTATACCATCCAGCACTTAAGGGACAATAACAGGTCTAAATTATCTTTGCCTTGACTAATACATACCATATATACATATAATGTACATGCAGCCATTTTCTGTTGGTTCACATTGAGTTGGTTCACCATAAACTGCCATGCCTATGTGGAAATTATTATATTATCTAATAATTGAGTTAGAAGAAACCACTAACTAACTACATGAGAACATTCAAGGACACACATTTCTATAATCTGTATCACTATCACATCATTAGTTCAATGTGTTTTAGAAGATGATCAATGTTCTGATGATTCTGAAGTATTTAAGTATTCTCTCTCTCTCTCTCCCTCTCTCCCTCTCTCTCTCTCTCTCTCTCTCTCTCTCTCTCTCCATCCATCCATCCCTCCCTCTCTCTCTCCTCACTTAGGTCACACCATAAGTGAATCAGAGAAACACATCAAAGAGACCAAGTCTAAATGTAAGCGCATTGCTCTGACTCTGACTGATGCACCAAACCCTCAAAATAAAGGAGCCTTGCTGTTCAACAAACGCCGTCAGAGGGTCAAGAAGTTTACACTCATTAGCTACGGAACGCGCAGTCTTGACAGCGAAGACCAAACAGAAGAAGACGACACTGAGGAAGTCAGATCAGTCGGGTTGAACTTTGTGGCAACTAGTGATTCTGAGCCAGAGGAGGAGCGCTCTGTTCATCCCCGAGAGCACTTTTTTAATTTGAACTGGGAAGATCGTGAAGAAATGGAGGGACTGACAGAGACAACAGGAAAAGGTGTGATGATGTTTGCCAAGCGTCGTCAAAGGATGGATGAAATTGCATTAGAGAATGAGGAGATAAGACGTAAGGGCTTACCTGTGGATGGGATTATGCCTGAATATATAGATTTAGAGAATGCTTATGACACAGAACTGTACGTGCAATCCACCCATCAACAGAGTCAAAACTACACAGATGAAAGTATCAAGCAAAGCTTTCAATACCAAGAGGATGTTCAACAGATGAACCACTTGTCCAATGTGCCAAGACCCCTGGTGCCAAATAGAACTGCCAAGCCCTTCCTGGGATTTCAAACTCGTGCATCTGCCCCTGTCCAACCTTCCGGTGGCGTTGCTGGCCCGGTGACAAAGAAGCCTGATCTAAAGTTCAAAGTACCTGTGCCCATTAATACAAGTCCACAGGTCTGGTCCCCAACTGGAGATATTATAGCCTCAAGAGATGAGCGCATATCTGTGCCAGCTGTCAAGAGAGGTAATTTACCAGAGTCAAAGCGGCGAGGTACTAATAAAGCCGCCTCAGTCAAAGTCTCAGATCCTTACCTACAAAACAAAGGCGACAGGAGGTCTTATATTGAGCCAGAGGAAGATTTGTTTAGTTTAGGTGCTGAGGCTTGTAATTTCATGCAACCCAGGACTGTCAAACTAAAGAACCCCCCTCCAGTCGCCCCAAAGCCTACCATCTGTCCTCCTTGGTTGAAGAAGAGTCCTCCTCCTGAGCCCTGTCACCCAACAAGAAGTCCATTTTCACCACCTTCTTCCAATCCTGCTGTGCCTCACACTCAGCCTCACACTCAGCACCTGATGGCCAACCACTGGGCACCGGTCGACTCCCCTCCCCAGTCTCAACTTCAACCAACTATGACTAACAGGAGTCCACAGCCAGCTCGATCACCTGTGAGTATTGAGGTCCTCAGTTCAACCTACAGCTCACGTCACCCATCCTCACCCTCAAGGATTAAATCATCTGTTAACTCGGGTTCCTCTGGCCCACCGCAACTAGGGAACTCACACGTCCACTCGTTAAAGCCTGCATCTGTGTCTCCAAAGGGTCAGGCCTCTGACAGAGGTATTAGTGATGGTCCACCTCTGAAGGGAAAAGGTGTACAGTTGTTTGCAAAGAGACAATCCCGTATGGAGAAGTTTGTTGTGGATGCTGACACAGTGCAGGCTAACATAAGCCCAGTTCAAATTCAATCATCATCCCCAAACTCCTCACTCCCTAATTCTTGGAGATATTCCTCCAATGTACGTGCACCACCACCTAATTCCTACAATCCCATGCTTGCCCCTTTCTACCCTCCATCAGCAGCTAAACAGCTCCCTTCCACAAGTCCCAAAATTAAGCCCAAAGAGATCAAACAGAAGCCAAAAGCTCCCCCAAAGCACATCGACACTTTAGATGTGATGAGACATCAGCCATACCAGCTGGACTCCTCCCTTTTTAAATATGATGCACTTGCTGCGGACAAAGTTCCCAGCCCCAAATCATCTCCAGCACCAATATCTAAGGTTACTCCAACCCCTAAACGTAGTTCTGTTCATAGCCAGGCAAAAGCATCAACAAAGTTCTCTGGTCAGTTAAATTCCCAATATTCTTCTACCCTCCAACATGCAAAATCTGCTGAGTCTCTCTCAGTTGACAAGCATCTTGGTGAAATGCCATCGGCTGCTCATCACATAAGCAAAAGTCAAGCAGCAAGTCCCCTATCTTTTGAGGACAGCTTAGCATCTTTTACTCCTGCATCCCTAATTGCTAGAGGTGCACGTCAAATGGCTCCTCGGCCAAAATTCTCTGCTAAAAAGCCAGCAGTAGCAAGCAAACAGTGGAAGCCTGTTTTCCTGCTGTAGTTGTTGCATGATCACACTTTGATAATGCAATAATGAGATGACTGCTGATGGCATGGATGGAAATAAATTGAGAAAGAATATTCTACAGTTTAATGAGTTCAGGGTTTTTCACTGTACATTAGGTCACTCTTCCAGAATTATGTTGAGAATTATATAGGCCTAACGTAAATTTATTTTATTTGGCCTGAGTAACTCGGAATGTCTAGACCACAGAAAGAAAATGAATGTGAAAGTGTGTTATGGTTTCAATCAACTGTGTATGGAGACAGTTTCATCTAGCTAGAGATTAGCAGGAGAATGTTATGGATGTACAGTAAGTATCAAAGGAAGAAGGCGGAAACATATGTTTTCAAGTTACAGAAATCAAATCTGCACTTTTAATCTCCTACTTTAACCACATGAACCTTAGCATCCCTATTCTGTAGCAGATCTACAAGATGCTTTGTGAATTTGTAGATCAATTATTTTCACCAAAGAGTTTTATTGTAGAGAGAAAACAGGAGGGGCCTACTGTAGGCCCCTGGGGGACTGCAGTTAAGTGCTTATTATTATCATTACTAGGGAGATGCAATAATGTTCAACAAGAAAATGTGAGGCATACTCACATTTTCTATTTATTTATTTTACTTACATTTTATAATTCAGATATAGCGTCTTAATTTGTGATTTCAATGGCATACATTATTCTTGGTAATAATCAAGTTCATACATACATTTATTTTTATTCTGGCCTCTGATTGTAGGATATTTCCTAAAAATAATTGAAAATATGATTTCCATATTTCTGATTTGAGGACAATGTGAATATGATTATGTGTATTTCTGGCTAAATTGTATTTGTCATTTAAATGAGTGTGATTGGGGAGATATATGCACTTCTTTTTAGATGCATATAATTTGCAATTCCTTCAGTCTCATTCCAAACTTTTATGGTATAGAAACAACTCAGATAAGTAGCTTTTGTGGTCTTATGCATAGACTCTCACTACTTTCTTTCTTTTTCCTTTATTTATTCAGGGATGCCCATTAAGAGCAAGCTCTCTTTTTCAAGGACGCCCTGATCACAGCATATAAGACACAATACATATAATGAAAAAAAATAACAAACTTTAAATGCAATGTTTATGTGGATTTGTTTTCTCTTAATTGTCAGTTATGGCCAGTCATTTTAATTGTGAGTAAATTCACTGACGACATACATCCAAAGTTCCAAACCATAATTTAAAAACAGGTGTTCAATTGATGGTGTAAATATACCAACACAAAAACGAATCCAAGATAAAAATCAGATGTTACTATCCTCCAGTCTGTCTTTCTGACTGATCTTTGTCTATTTCACTTCTTGTACACTGCACAATCACGCTATTAAATATATCCTTTATTCTGACTTGTGCGTTTCCTCTTTTCTTGCATGCATCTTTGCTGTATCTTTCTCTACTGTGGTCTCATTCACTAATTTCTACACAGCACTCACTCATTCATTCTTATTGCACAACTAATGCATTGCCATATTTGCTTGTAGACTCCCCCATGCCTTCTGCAATAGCATCAAACATCATTCCCAGGATTTGGTGGATTATCCTAAAAATATTGTAAATATTGTTGAAGGCAAACACAATTCCAACTCTCTTATTCTTTCTGATTAATTGGAGTGATGAGAGTCTATCCTAGCATGCCCACCAGGCCACTGTGTGAAAGCTTGCTTTTACAATAGGAACCATGTGAAATCATACTGAATAATGATGTTGCACATAAAATATTTATAAATGTTTGTGTTGACCGCCATAAGAATTTAAAGGGATATTTCACTTTCCAAAAAACATTTGGTCATTTGATCGTCTACTCAAGCTTATGTAAACACCCCAGCTAGTTTTGAAGTTGCTCGATTCAGTATTTAATTATTTGATATTAATTTTAGCTGCCCCACCCCCTTCCTATACAAACCCATTGTAACTTCTAACTCCATTTTAAACATGATAGATACATCAGAAAACCCCAACCTTTTTTCTGGTGACTGATACTGCCCAATACGTGAGGGGCTGTGATTTACTGTTTTCATTTATTTTTAATAATTGTTTTGGAAAAGAATGAGGCAACGCTGAAGGAGACTAAATAATCAAAATTCTTAAAAATAAATAAATAAAAACATTAAATGAAAAACCACAGCCCCCTCACGTATTGGGAGGGCAGTATCAGTCACCTGATAAAAGGTTGGGGTGTTTTTGATTAATCTATCATGGTTAAAATGGAGGTTGAAGTTATAATGGGTTTGTATAGGAAGGGGGGGGGGGGGAGTTAAAATGAATATCAAATATCTAATTATTGAACTATTGTAACTTAAAAACTGTCTGGGGTGTTCACATAAGCCTGAGTAGACGATGAAATGACCAAAAGTTTTTTTTGACGGTTGCTGGTAAGCTAAAACAAAATGGTTTAGATATATTTCTTATCTTTCACTATATTGTACTATTTATTTCCAATCTTAAGTTTCTCAAAAGCTGAACAGGTAAATTTTTATATCGAGTTTATATTCATTGTCATTAGCATCAATATGATAATGCACACTATTTAGGGCATACACTAAGCTACAAACCATTTAGGAAATATGGAAATTGATTAAAGGACCACTTCACCACTTTTTAACCTATCTTCATATAATATGTCCTCACTAATAATCATGAAAAAAAAATGTTTTACTCTGTCTGTGTCTCATAGGAGGGCTGTGGGCAGTTTAGAAAACGTCCTCCAGTGACATCATCGATGGGGAATACGAGCTAATAGAAACAGCAGGCTTTCTAATCCTGAAGAGTTGCAATGCGAAAATGGAAGCCATCGTTCTCACAATAATGAATATCTAAACATTTTCGTGAAAGAAATATTGTTTAGAAAAATCTGCCTAATGATGATGTCACTGGAGGACGGTTTCTAAACAGCCCTCCTATGAGACACAGACTGAGTAGAAAGAAATTGTGCCATTTTTATCATGATTATTAGTGAGGACCTATTATATGAAGATGGTGAAGTGGTCCTTTAAGTGGTTTACACATTGTAAATTGCAACAAAAACATTTTCTGCAGGTGCCTTTAAAGTTAATGAATGAATTATGAACGTTTTTAAGCCATTGAAAATCTTTCACACAAAAAACACAAATATGTATTCGTAGGATGTTGTGATACCAGATGGTGGCAGCAAAGGCTGCAACATTAGTGTCTCATCAATCATATAGCATGTGGATTTCTTTCAGGGATTTGACAGGAGATATTCCCTGAGCCTACCCAGAAGGCTGCATTCTGTGTCCTCTCAAACATCCATGTCCCCTGTAAGCACACCTGGATTCCGGCCATCACTTGCACCACCTACACAGCGGCAAACATCTTGGCAAGAAAATACCTTCAAGCCTCCTTCGCCCTGGGAGGCAGCGTGCAGCAGCCCTATTGGTTCAGTTGATGGTGCCTTTGCATTCCAGAGCCTCCAGTCTTCGATTGCCTCTAATGTCAAAGCTGCTAGCCAGCGGAGATCTCTGCCAGAGCCTCCACCTGAATGGAAACGCAGGGTGTCACTGGATGTACCCGCTGTTGGCAGAGGGCGTTATGGTGCAGTCCCGGCTTTTCAGAAGCCATCTATAAGCATTACCTTTTCATCAGAGAAACCAGCTTTGTATGGGCCTCCCTTTAGGCCAGCCCAGCCTCTCACGTCTGTTAATAAGGTCCACATTCGACATAATGATAATGGGACATGGTTCTAGTACGTAAAGTACTAGTACAAAGTACTTTAGCTCCCTTGCTCAAAGAATGTATAGTGACACCAGATAGTCAAATACGGTAGGATTACTAGGATACACAATTGATATGAAAGTAAGTGACACATACAGTATGTATTAGGAATGGCCAAGTAAACTATGTTAACCCTGCAAGATTGCAAGACTGTGTATTCCTCGGACTCGCATACGTCTCTCTCTCTCACACTGTGACCCACCCACACACACGTGCGCGCAACCCGTCGTCGTTGTCCTAGAATAGATAGATAGATAGATAGATAGATAGATAGATAGATAGATATCTGGGGGGCCCAGCCTCAACCCCCCCCCCCCTCACTTGTACTGGTTTCTCACTTGTACTGTAACATTGAATATATATAATATACATTGAAAGATTTATCACAATTTGTCACTATTTTTCTAAATAGCAACTATAGCTCATCGCTCGGCATGAAGTATGTATACCGGTAGCTATATATCTATAGGCCTATGTAAAATCTTAATGCATTTTTTTGCTTTAGGGAAATATGTAAATATAAATATAATGTGCACGCCAAATCTTAATCAAGAGGAACAGATAAAGAAATGTGTGATTTAGTCGAAGGTGAACTGAATGTATGCAGAGGTTGCAAGATATGTGCAGAATGTTTGGTAGACTGATTTCTTAAACGTGTTTTGGAGGTGATTCTTAAATATTTGACATATGACTAATATTTTACTATATAACAATAATGTATATTTTATTCACCTCAGCCATTATAGATGTTGCTTATCATGAATTTGCACTGTACTAGTATCATTATAGCATAATGATAATAGTACTGCGTTGGGACTAAGTTACATAATTGTATAGTACTGTGTTTCACTTGTAGTACTGTAGGTTATTTTTGGCACCTTCTGTTGACAGATAATTGCAAACAACTACCTATAGGAAGTCACAGAGCTTTTGTATACTTTGCACACTCCGCAGAAATTATCTATCTTGAAGTGACTGTTGTCAGAAGCTATGCACACATGATTTACAAAAGTTTATGGTTTTAAAAATGGTCAGTTATTCAATGGATAAGCCCGGCATGGGTATGCATGTGAGATACACTATTCATGATGGCACAAAGTGTGTCTTTTCAGTGTTTGTTACTTTATTATTATTATTATTATTATTATTATTTAGAGTCCAAATTTTAGACCACAGGTCAAAGTAAAAGTGAGAAGCATGACCATTTTTCCAAATCACCAGGCACAGCTGAAACATAGAGGTGGACTGTTTGATTGTATGAAATATTATTCTATTGCACTTTAGAAACAGAGTGAAATAAAACAAATAAATACCCTACAATAGTATAAAATGCTTAAATGCTTATATTTCAAGTTCATCTGAAGAGCAGACCAAGTACAGAGCTGTCAAAAGTATAAGGTTGTCAAATAAGTATAAAGCTATAGAATCTATGAAAACATTTCGATTGTATACACTATGTACAGTAGTAGGGGTCCCACCCTGATTCATCTCTCTCTCAGCTAAGGGATCTTTACTTTGGCCTGAAACATGTTGAAGACACCTGCATTATTATCGAATAAAGTGATATGGTTTTGGTTAGTGATGCAACTTGCTTGGGGCAATGATCTTCGAACTGTCAGAATTAAAACATTGTAGGGAGGGATGGATTTGCGAGTTATGTCCTTAAGTCCATGGGCGCAACAAGGTAGGGCAGTGATACTCAACCTCAGGCCCGCGGGCCACATCAGGCCCGCGGGACCATTATGACTGGCCCACCAATGAAAATAAAAAAAAAGAAGAAAAAAAAATCTGGAAAATGAAATAAAAATAAATAAATCTGAATGAAGTTATCTTTAATTACATTATTATAAGTAATACTATTAGAGTTGTACTATTACTCGAACGGGGGGGGGAGATGCAATGCAAATGAAAGACATTGTATCCCTATTCCCTGACATAATTTTATAGCTAAACGGACAGAATTCTATTTTATTTGAATGATGAAACCCAGCTGCCATTAATAGTTGGAAATGGAAATGGAAATTGCGGAAATTGCGGAAATGGAAATTGCGGAAATTGCGGAAATTGTAATTGCGGAAATGGTGGAAATGGAAATTGCGGAAATGGAAATTGCGGAAATTGCGGAAATGGTAATTGCGGAAATTGCGGAAATTGCTCTTCACTTATAGCTATCTATTTTCAGGTAGATTGTTTTATTTTACTCAGTCAGCCATATCACTACTCATTTTTTTTCATGAAAAAGGTCATAGCTGGGTAATCTATTTTCAGGCAAATTGTGTTTATTGTATTTTATTTTACTCAGCCATAACAATTTATTTTCTGTTAACCAACTTGCTGGCTGGCAGGCAGGCAGACAGTTACTCATAGACAGGCAGACAGACAGACAGCTACTCATGGAGAATTGGACAGGCAGGCAGTCAGACAGCTACTCATAGACAGACAGACAGCTACTCATGGAGAATTGGACAGGCAGGCAGACAGCTACTCATGGACAATTGGACAGGCAGGAAGGCAGACAGCTACTCATAGACAGACAGACAGCTACTCATGGACAATTGGACAGGCAGGAAGGCAGACAGCTACTCATAGACAGACAGACAAATAACTACTCATGGACAGACAGACAGACAGGCAGGCAGGCAAAGAGCTACTCATGTTATGTTATTATGTTATTATAACAGCTACTCAATATGTGCAGTTATGGAAACAGCTCTTTGTGTTTATGCAAGAAAATGTAACACATTTATTTATTTACATATTGTGTGCATGCACATTGTACTTTTACCCCCCCCCCCCATTTGAAGAGAAGAGAAGGACCCCCATAAGAGAAGATTTATACAGCTCTAGCACTAGCAGTGATTCTCAACCCGTTTAATTTCAAGGAAAGGACCCCCAGTTTGACTACGGACGGACCCTATTTTGATGCCATCTCTAGCTGTGGGACATCAATTGATAATATAAAATCAATGTTAATTTAAAAAACTGAGAGCGTCCACATGACATGCCACAAGGGTCCATTTGGTTCCAAACTATCATGTACCCGAACTCGCTCAAGGACCTTTGGGGGTCCCTGGACCCCACTTTGGGAATTATATTATTATATTACACCATTTTGGGATTTATGGGTCAAGGAGGAGATCGACGCCAACTGTCAACACCCGGTAAGGTGCAGGTTTATTTTCTTCCTTTTTTGAGTGGTGCAACCACTCCTACAACCAGCAATGTCCATGTACCTGTTTGTGTACCTGTGTGAGCACGAGTGGTGTACGCATGCGTGAAATTGGAGAGAAGTATGTGACATGGCTGCCACCTGCTGGACGCAAATCCAACTTCTGACTGTCTAGGTTCGCTAAAGAAGGAAAGGCAGAGCCAAAATAATAATGAAAAAATAGTTCTCAGCGACGCGGATTGATATCCATAATAAAGCTAATCTGACGGAGCAGAGAGAGAGAGAGAGGAGGGGGGAAAGAGGGGAGTTGCACCACTCGGTTCACACAGGTGTGATTTTTTTCCTCTCGAGTTGCATGTAGTTAGTGTAGTTACACTAACTTTTACGTTTTGAGACACATGGGAGGAGGAGGAATCACAGCCAGGTAATTCATAATAATAATAATAACTGTGCCAAAACCATAGACTGTAAAAAATATGGACAAAGCGTTCCCCGGGTCTAACATGAACGTAAAATGAAGCCTGTCAGATCCTTGCAATGGAAGTCGACATCTTTCTAGATCCGTTTGGGCCCAGCTGGCCCATTGGCTGGCTCAGACAACAAGGCGGGACTTCCCCCCTTCTTCTTCGTTGGTTTTTATTTTGACTCGAGTGGGTGGGGGATCCCGTTCATAGACTGTAACGGTAGCCACGCCCCTCAGAACATGCGCGACTTTATGGTACATTTTTTTTATAAATGGGACTTTAAACTAGTGACTGGAAGCAAAAAGTATTCATGACCATGTTTATTAAGGTAATACAGTCTAGGTGAAGTTGGGCCCAAATACATGGACTTCTATGGGGCTATGGGTTTTTTTGGGCCCAATGACAGCGCCACAACAGGCCATTATATGAACTTTCAGGAAATCCCGATTTCCTTGTGGCTTCACAAAATATCTGTCTGACTGCCCCCCTGGCCAAAACGCAGTTTTGTATGTGCATTGAGTCACTGGAACAACCTCTCTGTAGTCCGACCCCAAACCCTAACCATAACCCCACGTTTTGGTGGTTAGACCCCCCCATCCCCCCTCCCCTAGGGTGGTGGGGGGGACGGGAGGGACGGATTTTTCGGCGGTCAGTGTTGCGCCACTGCTTAAGTCTGTAATCGTGGGTACATTAACGCAACTTAACTGAAGAGACAAACACAAGATGAGGTTATGCCCACTGTGAACGTGGCACCTCTCTGCGTGCTCATATCAGCAAAATAAAGGTGACACAAGGGAGGCCGGGGCATGTCCTCTTTGAGGATTTAAAAGGTTAGGTAAATGAATGTGTTCCTGGAGGGCTTCCCTAGTGCCTTTGGACATGGGTGTTGTTCCTTCTCTCAGTATAGCTATCATTGTCCATTGGCGTTTGTGAGTGGCGTTGAGTGTTTGGCAGGTTAAATTTAGCCTATTGATGTAAGCTACATTCCTCTGACAACAGGCACAGAGACACACACTCTCACAGTTTGGCTTTAGTGTCTGGTAGTGTGAAGAGCAGGGAAGATCATAATACCTAGGTTGACCCCTGAGCCCTCCTTGCCTCCCCTCAAGGATACAGGTTACATACTAGGGACTCCATCACAGGTAAGGTCTAGCCTCATGCACCTTACATTTTGAAGTATAGAATATCAATACAAATATCTATATACATTATACACATATATATATATTTGTGTAACTTTCAGGGCCATTATAACCACTTGAACTCCAGCATCCCTATTTTGGAGGGAAAGGCAAAAAATAGCTAATCTACAAGTTCACAACGGGGAGTGTCGCGGCGATGCAACTCATCCGTTAGAAGAATAGAGAGTTTAAGTGAAATTACTGTATGCTGCACATTCATGATTATTACTGCTTTGAAGGTTCTTTGTTAGGATAAATTCCCTCTTTCAAAAAAAAATGCATTATGCATTTAAAGGCTATCTAAAACAATAAG
This sequence comes from Protomyctophum bolini, assembly GCF_963924005.1. Taxonomy (NCBI): domain Eukaryota; kingdom Metazoa; phylum Chordata; class Actinopteri; order Myctophiformes; family Myctophidae; genus Protomyctophum; species Protomyctophum bolini. Next base: position 19,135,671 of record NC_137864.1, read on the forward strand.
TGTTTTGCAATTTGCATCCTTATTCGAATGATTGGATTAGATTCGTTTTCTTATGCTCAATGGAGGCAGTTTATTTAGTTTTAACGTGGTCATTTATGATCACTGACAGTGATTCACTGTGCAAATGATCACTTAAAATGTTAAAATGTGATTAATGTTTGCAATTATACAATTGAATACTGTACCAATATTGTACAGATTGTTGTCTTGAGAGGTAGACAGTAATCAATGTTTATACCAGTATATGTATCAGTATCGCCTAAACTCAAATTCAGCACTCTAAAAGAACGTTTTATATCATTCATTTATTTATTTTGAACAGCTGGAACAAATTTTTATCCTTTATTCACAAAGAATGTTTGTCTCTGAAATAATAAATAGTCAACAAAAACTCCTAGGAAAATAACATATCCCAGTGCTGACTGTATTCCATACAAAACTAACAAGCAAACAAACAAGCAAGCAAACAAACAAACAAACAAACAAACAAACAAACAAACAAAAAATGTAAGAACATTTCTAACATTCAGTGTGCTGTATTTACAACTAAAATATATTTGGCTACAAGGATAAAAGGCACTGACACCTGAATAAACATTCATTGGGAGTAAACTACAACCCTAAAGAATCCCTCAAGTTCATGTTAGACAGTCACTGTACTATACTGTGTCCTTCATTTGTTTCCAGTACGCCTGTGTTCTGCCACCTTTCCAAAAGCCACAATGTCACAATTTTGTACAATGCCGACCGGAGAGAGGAAGATGCATGCCGCAGCTATTTGCAGAGAAGTCCAACAAGGTACCAATGTATGACCTTAGAGCTCTGACATGGAACAATAAACAGAACATACAGTATCGCCACTGTTGGACAGAAACCTTGTATGTCCAAATGTCAACTTTTAATGTTTTTGTTGTTGTTGTTGTTGTTGTCATTTAATGCTCTACTTCATCATACCGTACAAGAGTGTCAAGCATGAGTAGTGAAAATAGCTGATTTACGACGTGTCACATCACAATGCATTGTGCGTTTGTAGATTAGCGCTTTTCAGTCGTGGAAAGTAACTGAGTACATTTACTTAAGTACTGTACTTAAGTACAATTTTGATGTATGTGTACTTTACTTGACTAATTCCAATTTCTAAATTTTCAAAATGGAATTTTTTTAAATGGGACATTCTGCATAGTTAGCTCTTTTACAATTTCTGAACTTTTTCCCCCCCTCCATTTCCTGAAAAGCAACGTTTTGGACATACAAGGTTTTCACCCCGACACCGATGATATGACCTAGAGCTCCCGTGTGCAACAATAAACAGAAGCACAATGCCGCTGGGACGCATCCATTTTGATCTTGGTGCAAAATGTCAGGGCTATATTCACTGGCACTTGCCATAAATAAGCTAATAGGATGATTTACAACCTATGGCGACTAATCCTTTGTAGTTGTCCTTTTCAAAAGGCTATTTCTGGGTGGGCGGGTCAGCGGCCCGGAGTGGGAGCAGACAGAAAGGAAGGCGTGCGGGCCAACTGTGTAGCTGTTGGATATTGTGACGGTCTGTGACAGCTGTGGTGGTACATTCTGTCTATAGTTGTTTGAGAAATATCATGGCCATCCAATAGTGATGCACCAAAGACTGTGCACACGCTTATTTCAATCTCATATCCAGAAGATCAAGGTATATATTAGGTAGATATTAGCTGATATATCTGAGATATTGAAGCTGCTAGCAGTGTGAAGACACTATAAGACCACTGTGACAGAACTCTTATTTTCCATGGGTGCTTTGATTTTTTTCCATTCCAATATTCAACCCATATATTCATTTTAGGATTTCACTTTTCTTTATATTCTTATTTAACTTTATGAATATTGAACGTGATAGGCAATACTTCAAAAGATTTAATTAAGTACAGTACTCAAGCAAATGTACTTACAGTAGTTACTGTCCACAGTAACAGGCCAGGTGCCCCTTGTAAGCCACGAGGACCCGAGTTCATATCTGTCTCCAGTGGTGGAAAAAGTACTGACTTATTTTTGTACTTAAGTGAAAGCATTAATACTGCAATGTAGAACTACTTTGTAGTAAAAGGCCAGAATTCAAAAGTACAAAAATATTGGTATCAAGATGTAGGCTACTTTAAGGTACCAAAAGTAGAAAAAACTCATTGTGCAGAATGTCCCAGTTTTCAAATAACCGATCTACAAGCTCACAATGCGTCGCATCGCGACACATTGTGAGCTTGTAAATCAGTTATTTTGGAATGGCCGAAATGTAGGGCTGGAGTGGTATGTTTTGTAATAACAATCTAAATCTAAAAAGTAACTAGTCTAGTAGTAACTAAAGTTTTCAAATAAGTGTAGAGTAAAAGTACAATATTTGTATCCAAGATGTAGTGGAGTAGAAGTATTGGAAATTGGAAATACTCAAGTAATGTACAAATACCACAAAACTTTACACCACTGTCTGTCTCTGTCATTGTCGATCCCCTCTATATGCCTTTGGTTCCCCTGTCTCTAAAAACAAACAAAAAACAAAACAAAAACATTTTGGTTTGTGCCACTGCTGGATAATGTTGTCATATATATTTCCATGGTGCTGTTACGAAAAGGTTTACTACAGCTATGTATTGTGAAAATAATACTTCTTTCTTTGGTGCACCCAAAAGATCTTTTCATAACACACTGGAGGAAGAAGGATCTTTATCTAAAACTATGAAGTATATTACTCTTTACCCCTTTTGTCTGCCAGGGGATGCCGTAATGGATCTGGGAAAGAAGCTCAGTACTCCAAAAGACATCATGCTTGAGGAGTTGTCGTTGCTCTCCAACAGAGGTTCCCGTCTTTTCAAAATGCGCCAGAGAAGATCTGAGAAATACACATTTGAAAGTATCCAAAATGAGGCAAATACACAGCTCAATGTAAGTCATGTTTGGTTGTATGTATGTTGGATGTTTAAATATCCTAATATTGAATACTATCTAATGTCACCTATTGACATTAACATTTATTGTATTTATGTTAGATTTGCGGGTGTGTTGACTGCATGGAATATTTCCCCCAAAAATCTGAAAATTGTGCTCTTGGAAAAAGAACACATCATAAGATAGGAGGAGTCGAGGAGACCTGCCTAATGCCCATTGCCCTCACACTCTTATACTCAGTGAGAGGCTGTCCAGGCACTTTGCTACATACTTCCTCTCTTGCTTATCAGTCTATGAAGGAGTGTGTGCGCGTGCGCTCGTATGCGCGTGTGTGTGTTCATTATGGTGGATACATGCATGTGCAAATGTATGAATACAATATAATTACAAAGGATGCATTATTTAACTCAGTAACTCACATTTAAGAAGATTATTGTGAAGCCCCACACCTGTTTTGCAGAATGTTGTATTAACTGAGAATGCAGAAAATGTCGAAAATAAGGAGGATGATGGAAAAACACCCCCCAACACACCAGCCTCTGGGAACACTAATCCAGATGGTAGTGCCTCAGGTACGTATGCTATATAACGTGTAAAAGATATTTAGCTTTAAAAGTGTATTAATATATTACTCATTACGTATTACTAATTATAGTATTCTTGCAGTGATTAAACATTTCATGTTCTGCTGTGATGCGGATAAAACCCTCCTTGCAAATGTCTTAAAAAAAACTTAAATAAAAGCTACCAGTTATATAATGCTCTCATGTTAATAATAAATAGCAGGTGTCAAACAGTCATGAGAACTTATATTAGCTCATGGCAGCATGACATTTCACTAGGATGGTACAAAGCATTTAATCTAATTGGCAATGATATGACTACTTTCTCATGCTAGCAAAAGTGTATGGCTTGTCAAACATTCAAATAAATAGTTGAAAAGCATCTGCTTTCAATCCTGTTCAGGGTGATCTACTATAGTCACTAGGGAATCCCAGGAGATGTTCTTGCTGAGTCCCCTTACACATCCTATGATGAGCATACACTTAGAGTATGCTCTATTTTAAGACATCAGATAGTAATGTTGGACACATTAGCCTGTCTGTGTTAACTGTTCTCCAGTTGCTGTTCATAATAGTTTCCTAAGTTTCCCACCATTAGGTAATACTGTCAGGTTATGCTGTTTGATATTTTTAAATACCTCCCTATTGACCATATTTACAAGGCGATAATTTTGCTCTGTATACTATACCAGTAAGACGCCCTGAGGGCTTTAGGGCTTTAGGGCACGCATCCGCCTGGCTGACGGTAGACTGCTGGGCTGACGCTTTGGCATGGGGGGTCAGATCAACATATGGAATGTCAGAACAGGTCAACTCCATATATGGAGCTCTAAGGGTGACAGCGGGGGCAGTGTTGAGTGTACAGAGTTTGATGAGGGCCCAGGTAGGGCCAGGCCTTAATTTTCAGGGCTGTTGAATGGACAGGTATGAGTCAAAAGGGAGACATCGAAGAGGAAGGACAGGTGGGGAAGGATCAACATATGGAATAACATATTATGAGAGGTCAGCTCCATATATAGAGATCTAAGGGTTTGAGGTTTGAGGTCAGATATGCAGATCTTCAGTCTTCTCCATATATGGCTATCCAGGGTTTGATTTAGGTCAGTGTTGTGATCTTCATATATGGAGGCGTGACACAACTGAACTGACTGACGGACGGACATGCTTTGCTAGTTTGCATAGTAATGTGCGACCTACATTCGCAACAACTGAGAATTGAGAAACTCAACCCCCCCGAGTGAGATCAAAATGCTCACCTTGTTTATATGCCCAATTTGTCTTTTCAAGATGCGTCTGCTGAGAAGCTGAACAGTGTGATCAAGATCTACTCCCCATGGGAGCAGGCTATCATAAGTGACCCTGCCCTGGCTGAAACTCTGAATGTTGGAATGGCTGAGCCTGAGCCTAAAGCTGAGCTTCCGGACTATAAATGCTTTAACAGGTGAGACTATTTTGTTACTTTGTTTAACCACTTGAACCACTGTGCCCCCCCAGCCAGGGGTCCCCTCCTTTGTTCCCTTCCCTACACCAATCTCTTCGCCGAAAATAGACAATCTAGAAGCTCACAAAGTGTCACAACTTTTTGTGAGCTTGTGGGCTTGATGTTCGCCTATTATGACATGGGTTGCTAGGGTTCATGTAGTTAAACTTAGATACTAAGATATTTATTGTCATATGCACAGTAAAACCACAGGTTCGCGTGTGTGTGTGTGTGTGTGTGTGTGTGTGTGTGTGTGTGTGTGTGTGTGTGTGTGTGTGTGTGTGTGTGTGTGTGGGCTGTGTGCGTGTGTGTATGTGTGATGACTGCATTCACACACGTCATGTCATTTTCAGGGTTGCCACCCCATTTGGTGGTTTTGACAAAGCTCCTCGAGGAATCACATTCAAACTCCCTGAGGTGGACCTGAGTCCCCCTCAGTACCCAGAACTCCAGGACCCAGGTTTGAAGCGGCCCACCTTCAACCGGACAGCTATGGGATGGATATCTGATGGAAAAACTCTTATTCTACCCACTGTATCCCTGGAGCCTGAGGCGATCCCTGAGTCGGATGACCTCTAGATTAACAGGATGGAAACTGTCAACAATCGTGGTTATAATAACCTATTGGTCGTTGCTTGCGACAGAGGTCATATACTAGTCCAGATTAAATTTGCACTTGGTTTCCGACTGATCTTATAAATCCATTCAGTCTGATAGCACGAAATGCTAGAAATGATTTGGGGTAATTAAAAAACAACCTACGCAAAGGCCACAGTATTAGTTTTGAAGAGTATACAATGTACAATGGTAACCAATGTGGCCATGTCACTTCAGTATAAAGTCCTAAGCAGTATTGTGTCACTTGCAATGAACAATAAGGAGCAATGTGGGCTTTTGTGCTTCAGCTGGTGCATTTCCTGTATCTTTTCTCAACAATAACCTGTGTGTTGCTTTTCAAAAATATTGTGGGGTAGAGACAATAAAATGTGAGCAACATTCAGAAATAGGATTGTTCAAGACGGTTGAAATATTTGCATGGCACTCATCAGCGTGTAAATACAGAATGTGCATGATTTCATCATGACATGATTTGAGAGACATCTCACTACTTAAAATGTAATGTACAAGGGGGAATAATAGTTTGAGTGCCTCACCATTGACAGTATTAAGGATACCAGATTAAAGTCTATTAAATATTTAAAGACAAAAGTAAATAGACCGTTGAACCCAGATTCCACATGACTGCACTGGTTACATAATAAGGCAGGTAAACAGAATAAGGTGCGTTCATAATGATATTATCAAAGTGACAGAATTCAAAAGTCTTGATACAATCAAGAAAAAACATGGCTGACAACAAAGTATTGGCCTAGTCTAGATTATGGATAATGGAAATGGCCAGTGAATCTTTCACAGTAAGTAGTTTTTTATTATTATTATTATTTATGAAGAAAATCATATTTATTATCATGTCATCTCACGTTTCTAGATCATAAAAAAGCCACTTATGCCCAAATAATTTGTTCTCAACAGGACACAATGCGACACCTTGTGAGATTTCAGCTACATTTTTAACAATGGCATTTTTATATATTCTTTGAATTTTGGGGGATTTGGAAAATGTTGCCCAAAACATGGACACCAGGTTGAAAGTGCTTAGAGAGACTGCAATCTGGCAGGGATAGGGGATTCTCCCAATAGAGTCCAAAAAACCCAGACTATCTGTGATGTCATGTACCAGATAATGTAATTGTTTCATTCACAATGAGTAGACCTATAATAGGTAAGTAATGTTATGGACACACTATGTTGGTGGACTCCAATATGAATGGTTTTATATTCTTACACTAAATGCTCTTTTTCATAGTTCTACAAGCTTTGACCCACCCGCTCTCACCCATCCCGAAAATAAAAACATAAACGGAACATAAATCTCCTCTTTTCTTTGATGACTGATGGCACTGTACTGACATATGGTATAATACAATAAACAAGGGCAATTACAATGACAAACTGTAGTGTTTCAAAATAAGGCAGCTTTCCTCCTCCACTGCAGCACCAGCTCTCTCATCCCTCGTCTATCAAAAGACTTCCCACTTGGAAAAGCGCTATAAAAATTAAATTAATTAATTCACTCACTCAACAGTCTCCTAAGAGAGACAAACTTTTACTATAACTGGCAGGCTGTTTGATTTGTATGTCTGGGACACAGACAAAAGGCCATACTTTGATCCAAGACTATCTCTAAAACTAGTCGCCAGATTGAGTTGCCTGGGTTTTGGTGGCCCCCATGGCCTTTATCTGAATTGTATTCCTTTTTCAATGTGTATATCAATTGCAAGTATTATTATTATTATTATTATTATTATTATTATTATTATTATTATTATTATTATTATTATTATTATTATTATTTATTATTTTGCATACATCCAGATCACTGTGACCATTCAGTCAAAATGCAGTTAGAAGTGTTCTGGAAACACACACACACACACACACACACACACACACACACACACACACACACACACACACACACACAGTAGTGTAAATAATCTGCCAGGTTTCACTTGACACACTATATTTACAGAAAGTAAGAATAGCAGCAGCGCAGCACTGCAGCGGATAAACACAGACTAGTGTGTGGTGGTGAACTGATGGATGATGGTAAAATAAACTGAAAGCATAACTACATCTGATTATGAAACCAAGCCCAAGGCATTTCTTATTTTCTTCTCTCATCATTATAACAAGTAAAGTTAGAGGTCTGACCTTCTGCCTCTCTGGGCTCTGGCACTGCACTGGACGTCAATCGCCACGTTTCTCTGAACTACAGCAATGCCCTTTAGGCAACACTAGGGGCGGACTTTGACCTCTCTCTCTCAAGTACCAAAACATCTAATCCGAGTCGGACATCCTAGCTGGACCACAGGACCAGTGTTCCGGTAGGTTAGAATAATTTTAACACGCTCGTCAAGTGGACCTTACTAATAATTTTACTTCCGCTCGTGGAACTTCAAAATAAACCAACATTTACTAAGTCGATCAAGTCAATAAGAAGCACATTTAGTTCCTAATAATTATTGTATCCCACTTTTTATATTGGAGATTTATATTGGAGTAAATAGAACTCAATCACAAACAGAAATTAATATTATTCAATACAAATTTAATTGTCATCTCCATGATTTTTATTATTGTTATTTAGGCTTACCCGAAGCTATCGTGTATTAGGGGAGAAGTTCTGTGCAGTTATATATTGAATTGATTGAAATGTTTATTCACATATAAATGGGTTCATTTCAAAACGAAGGCACAAGACAATACAAAAACTGCTACAGGATAAACCCAGAAAAAGCACTAATAAGACTTACATCAGGGTCATCCATTTTCGATTCATCAGAACAGTGTTTTTTTATACAGTGTTTTTTATTGTAGAGTAGAGTAGACAGTAGACTCTTTAAGAGTATAGACTAGATGAGAAACCTGTTACTCGTGTTAGCCGAGCCCGCAACAGCAGTACATATTTAGTCAATGATCATAACATTACTCTTATTGTGAAGCAAACCAAGAGGAAGTAATATAATTGTGCAGGTGCGTTTGACGGGCGCGTTGAAATCATTTAAAGTGACGGAACAGTCTGGCTGGACATGCCAGAGCAGTCCCGTTGTGCAGGACGGCTTTTAATCGTTATAATGGTGGCCACTGCGTCTTTCTGGTAGCATCTGCAATTCTGCATCATTCCTGCTGGTAGTAAAAGAGTGCCGAGGTACTAGGTAGGCGATACATGAATGAGTATTTGTAACGTTATCGGAGGACTGTGGGGGAACAGGCACGCGCGTATCTATACTGTATGGGCAGGCTATCCACGCCACGCGCACTAAACGTCTGACCATATCTGCATCGATTTTAAACCATTTATTTACTGTTAAAGGTTGGGGTAGATCAGTGTGGCTGGTGTTGACACAATACGCTGCTTGGCCGAACACATCATACATCAGAGGCCAGCCAGGAGGCAGATCTCTCCACTCATACAAGGTGAGTGTCTCGGCCATGTTATTTTTTTGTTGCAATAACAGGCTTTTATCCAGACTGACCATGACCGCAAGTTGCGGCATATTTGGGCTACTGTAGTGAAGTGGTTTCTCCCCGCGCGCATGCGCAAAAACTGATCCACAACAAGCGTTGCTGCGACGTGTGACCCATGGTTGCGACTTGTTGGCTTAGATCTCTTCTTTTTGACACGCGCACTTGTCTGTAGGCTGTAGCAGCGTGTCTCACAGCATAAATGTAATAATAAATAACAAATAAATACATATAATATAATGTAATAGTAATTTATATTATAGGCCTACACATTACATAGGAGGAGGACTGGAATGAGTGAGATCTCTTTCTCAAACTTCAAGAATCTAACTTCCCAATGAGTATCAATAATCCATCCTCTTGGTAAACTATTATTAGTATTGACACAAAAGCAACTGCTTTTCAGCGTAAACAGCAAAGTCTGAATGGTTGTTAAAATAACTATAGGACAAGGCAGGCAGGATCAATGTTCGTACTGTTTTTAGAAACCTTTAATTGTAGTAGTTGTTGAAGTAATTCTATGTGATAAGTTATTCAGTGAGTGAGTTTGTTTTCTACAGGTCAAGAGGAGGTGGTATATGAAGTGATCGAGTTTTCTGTTGTTTAGGGGTATAAGGAAGTGTTGTATGTTGTTATCTTAATGTAACATTCTCTTCATAACTCAAGTCATCATTCTGAACAGTAAACGCAAAACTCACACTTAAAGCTTCAAATACACATTTTAATTGACAATGAGTGCTAAGTCTACTCTTAATGTTTTGATCAGGTCTTTAGTGTAGAGTAGACCTACATTTATTGTCATTTTCACATTTAATTTACACATTGGACCTCCATTATAAGTCTGGATTTTCTCATTCACAAGTGTGCATATCACGTTCTGTAGCCTACATAGAGCAGATTACATTACTGATACAGTTTCATGTTGCAAAGGCAGTTCTGGTATTTACCACTTAAACCAATTTTTTACTTTGTGACACAACAGTGTAGCATAACAAAAATAGCCCATCTGCTATTTTTGGAAGGAAAACATAATAATTGAAAATGTAGTTTGTCTAATGACATGCCCAAAATATGGATGCCAGATTGAAAGTCACAAGTGCAGTTGCGTGCACAGATAGACACTAGGTGGCGCTAGAGCACCTGCCCTTTTGCCCTCTAGACAGCAATGTGCCCTTTTGAAAGTTAGTTTTTTGGTACAGTTTATTAATTTTATTTTTGTTTTGTACAGCGTACAGTATGTGTCACATGGTGACATCGATCAATTCTGGATTAAAAGCTACTAATATATTATCTATGCCCCAAAATCGATATAAATCTCACACACTATTAAGGCAGATGGCGGTTCCATGTGCCGTACAAGGTGCCCTTTTTTCACTTGAGCACCTGCCCCTCAAAATGTCTGTGCATCTGGTTACATATTAAAGGGCATTTTAATCAAATGGAAATACACCAATACTAAACAATAATCTCAACTTTTTCTTTTCTAGATCGTGTCCCTTTGTCTCTAAATGCACAGTAGTGACAGGATAAAGATGCCCTGTGGCTGATTGTGTCAATACTCTTCAATGAAGAACTCCGGAGGTGTATGGGGATGAGATGGGTGGCGCCCATGGCCAGACCACAGTACCAGCTCCTCGCATCCCCCACCATGTCCGGCTGCAAGTCTCCCCACATCTCTGGAGAAGGTACAGCAATTCTTCTGGCACCTGACCAGATAAGTCATTTGGATTGGTAACTTAATGAAAACGGTGTCTAAGCTGAAGTGTGATGTCATCCAGATCTGCTTAACGGGAACGCTGCCACATACCAGTATAGGCCAAGATAGGAAATCGCATTTTCAGTCAAACACACTGTGGAAAAATATGCAGGTGTACATTTTATTTTCTACTTTTGAAGTTTCGTAACAATAGGTCAGCTACAATTCTGTTCAGATCAACAGTATTTACAACAGGGGATCTCCCCTGAATATATAGCTATTTAACACTTATTTTAGCTGAACAATATCATATGCACCACTTTTAACCCATTCAAACCGGGAAATTCATTTTAGACTTGCCGTGGCTATTTAAAAATAGCAGATATTCAAGCTCACAGCGTGTCACTTTGTGCTGCACTGCGAGCTTGTACATCTGCTATTTCTGAACATTTAAAAAATAATCTTGAAAGCCTTTGAAAAGTGTAGAATAATTTTGAATTAAGAAAAGCTTTGAGAATGACTGATTTTAGAAGGCATTTGTAGAATTGGCCTCAGGTCTCGATGCGTATTTAACTTATTTTTCATGAAATCCCCCACTGCCAAGGACGTTTTTAACTTTTTTTTTAAAGGGGCATCAATTGATAACATTATAATCATGAATTACCGCAAATCTTACAACTCTCGTTCAAAAAAATAGAACGAGTCTATGGTGGCACTAGCTGAACTATCGCTCCTGCCATTTGGCAATGGTTGAGTTTGAGTTAATAATATACCCCAAAACTCATTGAAACAACATATAACGTATAAGAAGGTGATTCTCTCTCTTGTCAGGCACAGGGTCCAACTCAATGGCATGGGTGAAGATGTTCAAAAAGCCTGGAGGGGGGTTGAAGAAGTCCTATCAGCCTGGGAGCATGCTGTCACTGGCTCTCACCAAAGGTCTGCTGAATGAGCCCGGCCAGAACAGCTGCTTCCTCAACAGTGCTGTTCAGGTGAGCTTCAGTGCATGCCTGGGCCGTAAGACCTCAAATCAATGTCGCAGTTATTTCAAACTGCCTTGATTTTGATAAATGATTACTTAAAAAAAGAATTGCAGATCTATTACAAGCTCACAACATGTCACATTGCAACACATTGTGAGGGTGTAGATCACAATGCACAATGTTTTTAGTGTTGATTCGTTGATACAGTATATACAATTGTATTTGTCTTTAAAAAACTATAAAAGAAACCTTCATGATTCTTTTATTAACCTACAGTACATGACCAGTATTAAGTTAGGTTTAGATATTTTTGGGGTTAATTGCCCAGTCCTACTTCAGTTACTCAAATTGAATATCGGCTATTTTCACCAATCCGACATTTGAGAAGGAGGTCTTTATTTTGAAGAACAAATCTACAAGAAAAAAATGCAAATATAATATAATTGAAATTATATTTTTTATTCAACTAAACCGAGGTGTGATTATTCACTTTATTCTGTATTATAGTGGTGGCATATAGTTGAAAATAGCTTATATTCAATGCGTAGAGTTTGATTTAAAAAATAGTGTTAATTAATCTTAGGCAAAACTTTAAAAATATTCATGATATTGATTTGAAGACATCACTGTAGTGATACTTGCAGTTCAGCCTGCAATATCTGCATTTGAGTAACTGAAGTAGGACTGGGCAATTAACCCTAAAAATAACTCAAACCTAACTTAATACTGGTCATGTACTGTAATAATATTCACTTTATATTAACCAGTAAGGCGCCCTGAGGGCGAGAGGCGAGGTCGTGTGCATGAATCTGCCTGGGTGACGGCAGACTGCTGGGCGAGTGCTGGCGCTTTGGCATGGGGGGTCAGATCAACATATGGAATGTCAGAACAGGTCAGCTCCATATATGGAGATCTAAGGGTGGCAGCGGGGGCAGTGTCTTGAGTGTACAGGGTTTGATGAGGTCTGGCCATATATGCAGCGTGTCTTGAGTGTACAGGGTTTGATGAGGTCAGATCAACATATAGAATGTCAGAACAGGTCAGCTCCATATATGGAGATCTAAGGGTGGCAGTGGGGGCAGTGTCTTGTACGCGGGCCGTCTAGAGTTTGAATGGACAGTCAGGTATCAGTCAAAAGGGAGACATCGAAGAAGGACGGGTGGAGAGGATCAACATATGGAATTTCAGGTCAGCTCCATATATGGTGATGTAAGGGTTTGAGGTCAGATGTAGAGTTACTGGCTGGCTCCATATATGCAGATCCAGGTGATGATCTAGTCTTCTCTATATATGGATATCCAGGGTTTAATCAGGTTCGTGTTGTGATCTTCATATATGGAGACGGCCATATATGGTGGCGTGACGTGTCACGATGTGTGACCAATGGAGGCGTGATGTCACGAGGCGTGACCATAAATGATATGGAGGCGTGACCGACCGACCGACGGGAGATGCAGGTTTTCATAGTAAACTATATATAAATATCATGTTTGACAAGTCAGAACAGTTAGCCATTTTTATTTTATTTTTTTCATTTTCCCACCCCCCCTCCACAGTTCAGTTGTCATAATTTTCTTTCGTAAAGACAATACAAAATATGTCAATAAAATACCAAACCTTTACAGGTGCTGTGGCAGCTGGACATATTCAGGAGAAGTCTGAGGCAGCTTCCAGGTCACTTCTGTCTGGGTGATGCTTGCATTTTCTGCGCTCTAAAGGTCGGTATTCAGTATGCACAGTAGGGTTGTCACAATTATTACATAACGGTTTAATCACAATTATTTGAGATAATGGCAATTATTTCGACATAAGTAGTAGCTGATCTACAAGCTTACAACGCATTACTTTGTGACAGGTTATAAGCTTGTAGATCAACCATTTCCGTACATTTCAGTTATTTGTCAGTTTTTATTTGTCATACTTTTTCATGTCAAAGTCTAAAAGCCAATCAGAAATGTAATTCCTATTCATAATGTTCAATGCCAAAAACACAATTAAATCGTTAATCGCAATTATTTGTGACAATTAATCGTCAACTTAAATGTGTAAGCGTGACAGCCCTAATACACAGTATTCAATACATCCAAATAGAATATAGTAGAATGTTTTGAAAGCTGGGAACTAGTTCTCTTTAGCAATTAAAAGCAGACATTCAGCACTTACTGTAACCCTATTTGTCTAAATGGTTGTATTGCATCAGATCAAAAGGAGTTCTTCTTTTATTTTTCAGAGTATATTCAGCCAGTTTCAACAGAGTAGGGAGAGTGCACTGCCCTCTGACAGCCTGCGTAACGCCCTTGCTGAAACCTTCAAGGATGAGCAGCGCTTCCAGCTTGGCCTCATGGATGATGCCGCTGAGTGCTTTGTATGTTCACCCTGTGATTTATGATTTACGGTTAAATGTTGATGAAATGCCTATATTGATATTTACACGCACATTCGCACAATGCTTCAGATGAAACTCCCAGCTGTTTAAATCGTATGTTGAACGCAAAGGGGCAGTCAGCCAGGCCACCCTCAAGACTGTATGCTGCGTCCTCCTCTCTGGCCTTGATGCACCGTGCATGTGCCAGTGTGCACTACTAATTTGAAGACAACTTTGGTTGTTGGCATGGGTGCAGAAATCAGAACTATAATTTAGTTTTTAGAAAGTTTATTGTCTATGATCCTATAATAATAATAATAATGTTTTATATAGTGCTTTTCTAGGTACCCCAAGTCGTTTTACAGAACAAAAGGGGGGGTTATGTAGGGAAGCCAGTCTGAAAAGGTGGGTTTTTAGTGTGCTTTTGAGCATTTCGAAGGTGGGGGCAGCTCTGATGTGTGTAGGGAGTGTAGGTGATGGTGAATATTTTGAAATCAATTCTGAATTTGACTGGGAGCCAGAGGAGTTCACGGAGGACAGGTGTGATGTGGTCCCTGGATCGGGTTCTGGTGAGCAGGCGGGCGGCGGAGTTCTGAACGTACTGTAGTTTTTTGAGAACCTTGGTGGTGACGCCATACAGGAGGCTATTGCAGTACTCGAGTCTGGATGTGACTTACTTAATGGACTTACTGCAATAGTTCTACAATCTTATCTAACAATGCAGAGCTGATTGGGTTCTCACCAGCTGACTTGGAATCAGCCTCCATTCACATAAATGAACGGTCCTTGAGGCTCAGTGAATTAATGCAATATCCTTATAACTTGAATGTCATGAGTTTATTTTCCACCTCAGTGACCTGTGTTGCATGTCATCTCGCATCAGTAAGCATCCCTCCATATTTCTCCAAAAGGAAATTGAGTCAGTCACCCCAGTGATGTACTGTACGATCAAGACAAATCTTTCACGGGGTCCAGTGATAATGTATATGTATTTTGTATTTATTTACTTTTTTAGTTTTTTCTGATTACACTTGTAGAATTTAGAGGATCCTAATTCAGCAATATGGCACAGAATGTTTATATAGCCTCTGTCATTTTCAATATGTGGTAGCATGTAGTCACTTATCACACTGTACCTGCTTTGACTTACTGTACATGTTAGGAGAACATCTTGGAACGGATTCACCTGCACATCGTTTCAGACACTGCAACCGATGCTTGTTCATCCAAATCATGCATAACCCATCAGAAGTTTGCAATGACACTTTATGAGCAGGTACATATTTTTTCCAATTCATTTATTATTACTTCTGCTTTATTGTGCATTGTGCAAAATACAGGATTATTTCTGTTTCAAGACAAACCTTTGTGTAGAAATGAATAGGAACTCATTGTTAAGACAATTGAATAACCTGTTTGCAAAATAACGACTGTTTTTAACACTGTTGCTGTAACAATAATAGCCTACTGTAAAAGAGGAAATCACATAATTCGAGTGAACTATACTATACGACAAACAACTATTGTAAATTGTTATAAAACAATGCTCATCCTTTACGTTGCAGTTTGTTTGTCGCAGTTGTGGTGCATCTTCTGACCCCCACCCTTTCACTGAACTGGTCCACTATGTCTCCACCACTGCTTTATGGTGAGTACATATCACTACTTTTACCTCAGTTTAAAAGAGGGAAAATAACATCAGGGCTTGATTGTATTCAACGGCGTCAACTCCGGGAGTGCCTGAGAGCTTAGGCACCCACTGGAAAAATAAGATGCCAAACAGCACCCACTGAGATGAAGGCTGAAGATCCCCTCCCCCTGGTCATTTTGTCACGTAGTCACACACCTTTACGGGGGGGGGGGTGCTTGGGCCAGAACAGTATGCTAATACGGTGCCTTTGTTCCAGTAAACAGCGAGTCTCTCTCACTAGAGACTCGCTGTATGCACTGGACTACTCTAAGGTGGGCACCCACTGTCGTTATAGGAAGGAACCTTATGCCCCTGATTGTATTGGGGGAAAATAATTCATATATTGTACACTTTGCATCAACATTTAATGTCCAACTGTTTCCTTTGTCTATAGACTGATTTCAATCTTACTGTGGGCCATATTCACACATGCAACAGTATTTAATGGCATGCGCTTGTCCTGGTATTGCTGGTACTACTCTCAATGTCACGTGCTGTAGACAAATCTAAATTTCACAATTTTATTTCTGCCATGTCAAAAATAGCATGCTAACATTTCAGCAGTAGCACAAACCTCCACCTTCATTCATAAATCATCATCATGCCCCATTTTCTGTGATTCTCACAGGTTGTAAATGTGTAGTACTTGTGGTGGGCTGATGGCTGGTGGGGGAAATGTATTGAGATAACAATATGAAATATTGACTTTGAAGTGCTGTTTATTCACTGTGCAAAATAAGTCAAATGTATAACTATCTATTCAACAGAGAGGCAAAAGAAAAAGACAAATACTGTAGCAGTGCAGAGTAGGAATTTACAGATGAGATATTTTGGCCAATATCAATATCCAATCTATATCCAATATAATGAATTGCTGTTATGGTCGATAGCCTACCAATATAACCAATGCCGGCTAGGATATCTTAAAAAAATATAATTTTGTCCATTCTGAAAAAAGGCTTTGCTTTGAATAAAGCTATGCCTCTTTATTCCAAAACTAGGGATACACCGTTATTGAAATGTTGGCCCATATCCCAACATAAACAGTTTGAATGTAGTATTTTTATTTAAAAATGTTCAAACTTGTTGACTCTTTTGAAAGCTCCCCCAGAAAACACTGACACTGACAGGCTTTTATTTATTTATTCATTTTTCAACATAATTATTATAAAATAAAATATTTGCTAAAACCGATGTATTATTTTGATATCGATTCGATACCGATATTGCATTTTAAATCCAATATCTGCCGATACCGATGTGATGACCGATTAATTGCCCATCCCTAGTAGTGCAGAGTTATAACCAAAAGAGAAATACAATTACATATGTATACTTGATACATGATTATACTGTATACAATGTATACAGCCCTATGTAAAATACGACTTGGAC
Source organism: Protomyctophum bolini (assembly GCF_963924005.1). Lineage (NCBI taxonomy): Eukaryota > Metazoa > Chordata > Actinopteri > Myctophiformes > Myctophidae > Protomyctophum > Protomyctophum bolini. The sequence continues at coordinate 19,152,851 of NC_137864.1, forward strand.
ATCAGTGCCTATTTACAGATATTGTATGTAAGTGCTAATATCCTGTATAGCACCTGTCCACTGAGGGTGCATATTGTCTCTGTCTGGCAGAAACCTGGTATGTCCAAAACCGTTTCTTCGCAGGGAAAAAAAAATCAGGCTCTTAATACTTTTCATTGATCCAATATTTATGAAACCCACACACAAGACGGAATCAAATTTCACTCTATAATGTATTTTCCATAATAGAAAAAATTGCTGATCTACAAGCTCACATGCATCGCAATACGTTGTGAGCTTGTAGATGGGCTATGTTCGCTACTTATATGTGAGTTGTATGACGAAGTAGGGTATTCATTTATGGGGGGGAAAAAACATTAAAAGAAATATGGAGATACAAGGTTTCTGCTCAACAACAAGAATATGCTGTCGCAAACATATATGGACCTCCTCCAGTTTAACTATGATCCACCGGCGACTACACAACCTGTCCTCTGTATGTTCAGCCAACAGGTTGATCGTACAATGGGGAAGAACGACAGGCTCAGATCAGACATGTTTGGAGAATTGCTGCAGGCAGCAAACGCTATTGGTGATCCCCGAAGATGTCCGGTATGTTTCTTATGGTCATCGTTTGTTATTCCCCTTCTATTTCTATTAGCAAAGAAGATATGCAAATGCATAAAGTGGCAACTCTCTAACATTACTTTCCAATGCCTTTTCCGCATGCTTTCAAACATCTGCTTGATTTGAATTAAACGTTGACCAGCAATCCGCACAGTGAAGATGGATAGGAGTGACTGTGTTGTTCCATGCAGAGTTCTGGCTCTCTGGGCTTTCTGCTTTGACATTGCACTTGAAGCAGCCGGAAGGAGAGGGTGCCAGACTAGTGTTAGGATATAAATAGCAGTAGGAGCTTATCCATTTTTTCTCTCTCTCATCTGTGCTTGCTACTGCTGTCTCCTACTTCAATGTGAGTCAGATTGGTGTAGCAAAGTGTCTTGTTCCCTTAGCCTTTCTTCTCAAAAGTACCAGCTACTGACTAAAATGTAGTGTGTGTGTGTGTGTGTGTGTGTGTGTGTGTGTGTGTGTGTGTGTGTGTGTGTGTGTGTGTGTGTGTGTGTGTGTGTGTGTGTGTGTGTGTGTGTGTGTGTGTGTGTGTGTGTGTGTGTGTGTGTGTGTGTGTGTGTGTGTGTGTGTGTGTGTGTGTGTGTGTGTGTGTGTGTGTGTGTGTGTGTGTGTGTGTGTGTGTGTGTGTGTGTGTGTGTGTGTGTGTGTGTGTGTGTGTGTGTGTGTGTGTGTGTGTGTGTGTGTGTGTGTGTGTGTGTTGAGTCAAATAAAAACTAGAAGTATATTTAAATTTTTGTGTGATTCTCTGTGTGTAGGTTATGGAATTTCCGATTTTGCTGCATATATAGAAAAATATTTTAGAAAAGCACGACATAGAATTTGTGTTGGTGTTGTACTACTGTAGCTATATTAAAAATTGCAATGTCTTTTTTTTATATAATAAATAATTCGGATCTTACTATGTGTTCGGCAGAGCAACTGTGGTCAGAGCATCAAGATCCGGCGTGTGCTCATGAACTGTCCAGAGATTGTCACTATTGGATTTGTATGGGATGCTGAACAATCGGATCTTACAGACGATGTCATTAGGTCACTTGGTCCACGCTTAAACCTGTCCGGGGTAAGAGCAGTGAGAGCTACACCATTTCTCTGCCATTTGTAAACAAACATTGGCCATGGTGAAAAAAAATTGGCCATGGTGCTTGAAAATCAGCCTGGACTACATCTGCTACTTCTCTACCAGCGACCGTAAAGACGACCCATAGTCTGAACGGTGACTTAGCATTTACCAAAGGGAAAAATGTCCTTTTGTCTTTCAGTTGTTCAATCGTGTAACTGACGAGAATGCCAAAAGAAGCGAGTTACATCTGGTGGGGATGATCTGCTTTTCAATTAAACATTACTCAGCTTTTGCCTATCACACCAAATCTTCAAAATGGATGTTCTTTGACGATGCCACTGTAAAAGAGGTAAGTAATTACTTTGTCCTATGGCAAAAGATGGATAACTTTGGAAAATAATCATATTGGTTGTGTTACTTTCTCTTAACAAATCAAACCGTTCATAATTAACCAACCGTTGTCTCTCAAAGGTCTACACAGGGGCCCCTCCTTTCTCCCCTCTACACAAATGTCAATGAAAATAGCTGATCTACTCCTTCACATTTCACAGATTGGATCGAAGTGGAAAGATGTTGCCTCTAAATGTATCCGGGGACATTTCCAGCCTCTGCTTTTATTTTACACCAATCCTGAAGGGACTCCTGTCTCCAGTGAGGATGCACCAAAACAAACCACCATGTGTTCCCGTTACAAAGCCCAAGTTAATGGAGAAGTGACAGGTAAGAAGAATCAGTGGTGGAAAAAGTACTCAAATGGTTTTACTTAAAGCTGATATATAAAGTTTCCAGTGTTTTTACACAGAATTCAAATTCACCCCCCCTCCCCCTGTCATTCTATTGGCCGAGCCAGGTCACTTCAGGCTATGGGATTGTTGTTGCTGCTGGGAGGGACGCTATGGATATTGCGCTCGTATGGCTAAATATGACATTAAACAATTATGAATTTCTATCGATAGATTAGTTACAACAATGACATTGAGTTCACATGTTTTTTTTTGAAGGGTAACTGTAGCATAATCGCAATATCACACGACTGACACGACGTGTCCCATAGTAGTCTCAAGTGAGGAAGTAGCGGAGGAGGAGACTCACTGGCTCTCAATTCAATTATCTTTTACTTGTAATTGTGCATACCGGTATAAAACATATATTGCCCCTCAAATGCCCCATCCATACATCATCGTTCATGTGAACTACTCTGTCCACGGTTATTCATTGCAATGAAGAAAAATCGCTATGATGATCCGTGACGGCTGTCACCGTTGGCGAGCACGGGTTGAATGCATGCTTCAAGCCGGCCAGGCAGGCAGTCGCCGCGGCGGTGACTGGTGACATGATACTATTATTCACTTCCACCATTTCAACAAATAAGCACATACAACCCACTCCACATGAACGATATTGATGTAACCAGGAGATTTTATGGGGGGGTCGGGGTCCGACGTTCTGTGACTTCTAGGATCCTCCGAGGTCTGAGGGGTGCTTGCTGCTGCTATTCACACCACCCAACCATGCGCTATACATAGCGATTCTCATAATTTCAATAGGCTTACATATTAAATCATAAACCTACTATTTCACATGAACAATGTTGATGAAACTAAGATATGGGGATAATATTATACATTCATTGCAATGAAATCTCATCGCGTTTTCATTATAATACTGCTGGGTTGAACACACCGTCACAGCCTCGCTGCAATTGGCTAAAAGTTCAAACCCCCCTGACGTCCCGACTAGTAAACTCTAGTCTAGTGGATATAAACAGTCCCTTCAGCCAGAGGTATCATGTATCAAAGGGAGAGTGTGCTGTTGCAGGAGAACACCTCAGCATCATAATATAGCCCCAAAAAATAAATGTATATATTAGATTTTGGCTGAAAACTTGTCTATATCACCTTTTAAGTAAAAGTATCAATACTGCAATATAGAAATACAAATATAAAAGTCTGTATTTGAAAATGTACTACAAATTATTGTTATCAAAATGTACTTAAAGTACCAAAAGTAAGATTAGTCATTGTGCAGAAGGTCCCATTTCAAGTTTTCAAATGTATAAAAAATCTTTGGAAAATACCCAATCTCACAATGCGTCTCATCACGACGCATTGTGTGCTTATAGATCGGCTATTTTCAAATGTCCAAAATGATAATATATACTGTATAAATTTACCACTTAAACCCTCGATTCTTAGTGAAACAGATCTATATCAAAATTCCTTTCAGATTGGATCTGAGCTACAACTGTACTGTAAACTTTTGTGAGCTTGTAGATCTGCTATTTTTTGTTCCCCCCCCCCCAGAATAGGCATTAGTCCCCAATATTAAGCAGTTGATTTGTTCTTTATACTTTCATTAATCAGTGATTATTTTGGACACAATTGGTTCACACACATTTTTATACACATGATGCAGACACACATTCTTTCTCTACGTTCTTTCTCTACTTTTGAGAAATTCACCTTTCCTATGTTAAGCATATTTCTTTTCTATTTCTCTGACTTTTGTTATAGTCAGCCAGAAATCAATTAGGGCTACTGAAAGCACACATTGACCAGGTTACAATCATGTGAATCTTTTTGGGAGGATTACGGTGGATTTATTCCACAGCGGATGCAACAGATGCATCAGTGAGGATTACAGTGGTGATCAGCTTCCATTTGTCTAATAAAGTAATGCCAAAAAGAATCCCCAATTTATTTGTAGTATCAAATCAATTTTTCTAAGTACTGTACCATTTCAGTAAATCAAATTAAACATGACACTTGAAAGAGTGCTGTAGAAGATGACCATTATTGCATTGGGATTGAGAGAGTGCTTTTAAACCACTCCCCAAACAGAGATTGCCCTGCGTCGTTGTGTGCCGAGTTGAACTTGACATGAGGATGATGCTTCTGTTACATGCAGATTACCACCCACGCCTGGCCCTCTAATCCCTGCTCCTGGGACCCGGAACACTCTTGCATTTGCTCCACAGTGCACAATAAAATCCTCACTGTTAATTTGACGTTGAGATCACAGAAATGGATCAGCAAGTGTCCGATTTTCTTTTGCATTTTCAGAGTTGAATTTGCACTGAGGGTTTTGCGGTGTACTAACTCCTCCCCTGGACATTTTCAATGTTTGCTTCCATTAATGTCTCTGCTTTGGTTTTTGGTAATGGCGCCCTGGTGTTAGATGGATTTATTTCTGCTGTAATATTGTGTACTGGTACCTCAGTTGGCATGGGATTGGATTCTAGTTTTGGTGACAAAAAGTGTAAGTAATTGATTGGATTTGTTACAAATAAATACATTTGATACAGTAGGGCTTGGTATTAATGCTTTTGAACAGAGTTTGACTGTATTTCTGCTTCTTAATTATATATTTGTAATTATTTTTTTTGTAAGTGTTAATAGCTCTGTACATTTCAACAGCAAGCATTTGCCATAGACTAGAGTGTTTCCCTGTCTCTCAAGCTCTTAAACAGAAATACATTTTCAGGTCGGGATTATCGGGATACCAGTTTTGTCCAATCAGGAGAGAACTCATTCAGAAGTCAGGACACAGGATAAACAAGAGGAATTTAGCTTAAAAAGTGATTAAGCAAAATTGGAACTGGAGCACTATATATATATACATTTTAAAACATTATTTACTTAATTCAGCAGAACCACAAAACTATTTGCGTCTGGCTACTGCGAGGCTACCACAAAACCTCCTTTGTTCTTAGATTAATTAAGTGTGTGGGAGACATTGTGAGGTGAAGTGAAGGCATGCTGTACTATTATGTCCACTGTAAGCCTACTTACAGGGAAAGACATGCATCAGATGGTTGACTAATGATGTGGCATCTGTGCTTTGGTCAGATGCGTGCTCTACTCCTTGCACGTTATGCACAAAATATGTAAGGCAAGAGAATGCTAGCTGGTACTTTGAACAGTGGTGGAAAGTACATTTACTTAAATACTGTACTTATTTTGAGGTATTTGTACTTTGTATTTGTACACTGCATCTCAGATCCAAATATTGTACTGTATTTTTACTCCACCACAATTATTTGAAAACATTAGGTTACTTGTTACTTTTTTAATTCAGCCCTATATACATTTCGGCCATTTGAAAATAGCCCCATTTACTGTACATTGTGAACTTGTATCTGCTATTTTCAGAATCATTTTTATACATTTGAAAACTTGAAATTAGACACTGCATAATGAGAACTTTCTACTTTTGGTACTGTAAGTACATTTTGATGGCAATTCCTTTGTACTTTTACTTTTACTCGAGTGCATTTTCAATTCAGGACTTTTACTTGTAACGGAGTAGATGCAGTATTGATGCTTTTACTTAAGTAAAACAATTGAGTACTTTATCCACCACTAAAAATAATAGAGAGGAAAAAATGATGACAATTATGGGGTAGTAGGGGGTCTGGTGGTTATTGCATGCAATCTGTAAACAGCTTGTCAGGCTCTTTAGTGCCCTCATGTGTGCACGTGTCCAAACATTCTATATGCCTGAGTGAGTGCGTCACAAGTCTCTATATCAGTGGTTCTCTTATATATATAAATAGATTTATTCATTTTTTTTCAAAGATTTTCAAAAATAGCCCTTGTACATCTGCTATTTTTGAATAGCTAACATATAAATGGATGAAGTGATAAATGATTGTGAATCTATGTTACTACTGCTGCCGGAGAATTTCACTGTTGTGAGCCTGTGGATCTGCTTTTTAGTTTAGTTTTTCTTTTTTTTGCCTATAAAGACATGCCCAAAATAGGTACGCTAGGTTGAAAGTGCTTAAGTGTGTATGTGATTTCCTTTTTTTAACCATTGAAAAAGTATAAACAAGAGCTTGTGACTAAATGATAACTACATTGGATACCTTGGAACAGCAGCCTTCTCCCATTCATGTCAAAGTAATGTTTTTGGACATAAGATTTCTGCCCGACAGTGACGATGTGTGTCTGCTCTGCACACTGATTTAACATGTCTTGTCTTCTGCAGTAACGAGCTCCAAGAAGCTTGATCCAGGCAGAGAGAATGCAGGGCCACACGGTGCTAATCAGGGCCTCCACAATCATCTGCTACCTCCTCCCTCCACCTCAGGCTTCAACAGAGGTTAGTAGTACAGATCTCTGTAGTACAGATCTCATGCAAACATCAGAATCCCTATTCTGGGGGAAGCATTCTGCAGAAATCGGGCAGAAATCTTGTATATCCAAAATCATTACTTTGACATGAATGGGGGAAAAATAACCTGTGTTCCAAGGTATCCAATGTAGTTCTCATTTAGTCACAAGATCTTGTTTATACTTTTTCAATCTACCATCTACAAGCTCACACTTGTAGTGTTGCTAGTTTCGGCAAAGACATTTTTATTGTAGAGGGGGGAAAAGGCACATTTTGCCAACAACACCCGTAGAGTCTCTTTGAAGAGATCTTTTTTTTTTAAACAAACTAATGTGGCATTGCAATCCCCTTTTCTTCAGTAAAACTCCCTCTTGGCAGTTCCAATAAAATCCGTGAGCCCTTCACGGAGAATTTGCAGAGGGCTTCTGAGGCGCCAAAAAAAGACAGAGGACATCGGCGAACTGACCCTTCTCAACACAAAGGTAATTTCTCTGCAGTCAAAAGTGGTCAGATAGGTTGGCCGTGTGAATTTTCAGAGCATTGTGTTCCGGCTTGGATCAATATAATGCAGTACACTTTAAGTTCTTATTCATTGGCATCTTAGTGGGGAAGTTCTTGAACAGTGTTTGAATGTGCGAAGCTCATAAAAGCTCATAAAATGTTGAGAACCACTGGTGTAGTATATACTGTATCATATTGTCTTTCCCGACAGGCGACAGCAGGGACGCATTATAGATACATTGGATCATTGAAGTTAGAGGAAAAGAGCCAGAATAGGTCACAATAATACTTCATCCTGGTACCAGATAAAACATGACATTTTTATAAAAAATTTGATCCATGCCAAATATCTCCACCCCACTTTTTGTTTTGAAAGATATGGCATACATTAGATCCTCATCTCCAGAGAATGGACTGAAACCACACGCAGAGCAGAAATCAAAAGGCTGTCCGCGAGCTGAGAAATCACTGAGCCATTCGAGCAGAGGATCTCAGGAGCCGCGCGGCGGGCAGTCGTCCGGCGCACAGGGTGCGGGTCACAGCCGGAGGACCAGCGCGTCCCCCAGTCGTCACGATCACGACATCGAGTCTGGTGGTGGCGGTGGTGGGGGAAGCCGCAATGGTAAAGCCAAGTCCACCTGGAGGCCCGTTCGGGAGGTGTTGAACGTGGACAGCGTGCTGAATGAAATGGAGCAGCGTCGTCAGCAGCAGCAGCAACATGACAGTAAGCCTTCGTCCCACGAGAGGGTGCACGCCGAACGAGACCGCACCGAGCCGGAGCGGGACTACACCCGCAGCAGCAGAGAAGACCGGAAGCAGAAGTGCTTGATGACCATCTATGAAGATGAACAACGGCACGAAACGGAAAGTCACAGCTCTTTAGAGTCAGAGAGCCGACCCAACCACCACAGCCACAGCAACAGGCTTAAGAATGGGCCCAAGACCCTGCTGCGTAGCGACACCTGGACCATCCAGAGGACAGAGTCTGGCTATGAGAGCAGTGATAGGCTTAGTAGTGGCTCCACCAATCCAGACTCACCTGGGGTAGATGGCTCTGCTAGTAAAGACCAGCGAATACCACCAGAGGCACAGTCACAAAGGTAAAATAATATCTTCATTTATTCATTTAGTCAATTTCCTTCACTATACTAGTATAAAATATGGAATGAAGGAAATTACTGCAAAATATAGAAATCAACATTTCCAGTATCACAAGCAAACTGAACACAACTTCAAAATGGTTGTAGAGTTGAATTAAATTTGTTCCTGATTAAATTCTGACTTTTCAGATTTTACAATTGACTAGGGGATAACACTAGCAAAATTACGTTTTTATTTTCAGCGAATTGGCCGACAATATATACCTTTTTGGATTACAGTATTGAGTTTAATTATGTTGGTAAAGGTTGTATAATGACTCGAGGGTGTGCTTTACCATCATCATTGGCGCTTGAGGCTCTTTGAAGCTTATTGAACTTTGCACTAGCCTGACTGGCACTGCATCACTGTTGTCTGGTGTCCATAAATAACAGTAAAGCACCATAAATAACAGTAAAGCACATCGTCTCATCTAGTATTAATCAGTGGTGGAAAAAGTACTCAATGTTTTACTTAAGTAAAAGTATCAATACTGCAAAGTAGAACTACTCTGTTACAAGTTAAAAGTCCAGAATTAAAAATGTACTTGAGTAAGAGTACAAAGTGTTGGCATCAAAATGTACTTAAAGTGCCAAAAGTGGAAAGTACTTACTGTGCAGAAATGTCCCATTTCAAATTCTCAAATATATAAAAAATATTTTGAAAATAGCAGCTCACAATGTGCTGTGAGCTTGTAGATTGACTATTTTTAAATGGCCGAAATGTATATACTGAAGAGCTGAACTGTTTACTGTATGTCTTGTAATAATAATCAAAGTAACTAGTAACTAAAGTTTTCAAATAAATGTAGTGGTGTAAAATTACAATATTTGCCTCTGATATGTAGTGGAGTAGAAGTAAAAGTATAGGAAATTGTAAACACTCAAGTAAGCAGGCTTTAGTTTAGACTAGTCATTGGTCAGACAGTCATTAGTCTGACATCGACAACCTGTATCTCAAACCCTAACCTAAACATAACCGCAAGCACGGGAGCAGCGCAGTTCAAGGGTAGTCCATCCATTGTTTCCACATGTCGGACTGTTGGTGTGTCTAATCTTAGTGCGCATCCTAAGTAAAAATTGTATTTAAGTACAGTGCTTAAGTAAATGTACTTACTACTTAGTTATTTACTTAGTTACTTTCTACCACTGTAATTAATGGCTTGACAAACTGCTGAGAGTTAAATGTTTTGTTTTCAGCCAGCAGCAGCAGCAGAACAGAGGTGATGCAAAGGCAGGTGCAACACGTTCTCCTTCTCATAATGGTAAGCTTCTTTATATGGACATTATAACATTTTGAGACTATGCTTATATATTCATATTAAGCAAATAAAATGTATTTCATCCCTGCATAGGCAAGGGCTTTTTTTTGTACGGTAATGCCTTAGTTTGCAGTAAATGGGAATTGTTTGTAAAAAACTATAAACTGATTGTTGCTAATAGCTTTTGATCAAAGCACCTGATGGATTTCTCTTTGATATGTTTGTAGTTTATACAGTGTGATTGAGTGTATTGTAGAACAATTATAATTTAGGCATTAAGCAGACGCTCTTAATCCAGAGTGATTTACAGTAAGCAAGAACAAAAACATGGTAATGCATCAAATGCATAAAAGATAGTCATCATGACTCATACGTAAGCTAAGGACCTAACCTATAGTGAGATGCTGTTCTGTATGACTGGCAATGTATTAAGTATTTTAACCCAGGACCTTGTAGTCATAATCCTTTACATAAGCATTATTCCGCTAGCTTTTGTAGCTAGGTTGTTTTCTAATAAGGTTTCTCGAATTTTCCAGGCCATGCCACTGGCTAAACAATGACCAGATGGAAGTAAAAATAGAACAGGACAGTTTGAAATGTAGAGGATGAATTTAATGATAACAAATATAGTGGAAGTAGGTTGGAGAATGTTCATAATTTAGACATAAGTGTCTAAAAGCCAAGTTCGCATCCCCCAGAGCAGAGGCTGTGCTGCTCCTTGAACTGTCCTGTGTCCTTACAGATCGAACCAATGTCTTTCTTTGTTTCTTTCTTTTAACACATTGTAAACAAAATAAAAGGATGTAAAGTGAAATAGAATAAAGTATCATAATTAAAATGCCACACAATGCCTTTAAAATAGAAAAAAAGTGGAAAATATTGGCCTAAGGGTGGCATCAAAGTCAGTAGTAGTCATTCTGTAATCCGCCTATGAGATTATGAGATGTTCAAGTGTGCAAAGTTGACACTTTGGCCTTTGGGTGGTGGTGGTTGAGGAAAGGACATGGGGTCACTCAAATGGTTAGGATTCATCTGCCATGGAGCATATGGATGCACTGAACAAGTGTCAAGGCAATCTGACCCTTAGATTTTGACACATCTTGTGTGCCAGTGGAACATTTGGCCTGAGGGTGGCACTAGAAGGAAGCGATCAGTATGGATCACTCTACTGATTCCATGGAGATCCAGCCAGTAGTGTAGTTTTCGAGATGCAGTATCGTGTTTGGGTGGAAAGTGTTGGACAGAGACTGACTGGCCCCCCTTGGGGCCCCCGCACAAACAATTACCTTTGAGGTGTGCATCGCCCTTCTTTTAAAAGTTTGATGTAATAACAAAAACTTGATAATGAGCTATGTATTTTCTTTTATATTTCACTATTGCATCAGCTCATTAGTCACTAAATTTCAGTATGCCCTAACTAAAATGATTGATATATGCTGATTCAGAATTTAATGAAAGCCACCTCAGCTTGAATGGTGCCACCTCAGTGGTTAGCAATGATATTGCGACCATAGGTTGCATATGAAAACCTGCAAAACCTGTCAGTCACGCCTCCATATATGGTTGTCAGTCCATCACACCTTGTGACACGCTCCATATATGGCCGTCTCCATATATGAAGCTCATGACACGCCTCGTGACACGCTCCATTTATGGTTGTCTCCATATGTCGATCTGACCTCATCAAACCCTGTACACTCAAGACACGCTATATTATGGCCAGACCTCATCAAATGAAAACCTGCAAAACCTGTCTGTCAGTTAGTCCGTCGATCACGCCTCGCCTCGCCTTGTGATACGCTCCATATATGGCCGTCAGTCTGGCACACCTCGTGACACACTCCATATATGGCCGTCTCAATATATGAAGATCACGGCACTGACCTCATCAAACCCTGGATAGCGATATATAAGGAAGACTGGATCATCACCTACAATTTACAATTTACAATTTAGGCATTTAGCAGACGCTCTTAATCCAGAGCGACTTACATTAAGCAAGAACAAAAAGCATGGGGAATACATCACATAAAAACATTTATCATGAAACATGCGTAAGCTAAGAAAGTAACAGTGGAATATCTATAATGAAACTATACATATAAGCTATACATCTATACTACTATGATATACATTATGTACTATGACGTGCTATGACTACATACAATGCACTTATGCTGTTTACATAACATGCTATAAGTCTGTATCAAATGCTATCTAAATCTACAGAATTGCTATCTAAGGGGGTGGGGTAAGTGCTATGGGCCATGATGGAGTCTGAAAAGGTGGGTTTTCAAACTACGGCAGAAGATTGGGAGTGATGCTGCAGTTCTTCTGACTGCAATGGGAAGTGCATTCCACAGTTTTGGAGCCAGAAGGGAGAAGAGTTTGGGACGTGTGGAGCGTTGTCCCGGCGTTTTTAGTGAGGGTACTTCCAGCTTCCCTGCGTTGGCTGATCTGAGTGAGCGGGAGGGTTTGTAGGGTTCGATCATACTTGCAAGATATGGGGGAGCCATACCTTTGGTTGCTTTGAATGCCAGCATCAGAGTTTTGTATTCTGTGCGGGCAGCGACCGGGAGCCAGTGGAGGGAGCGGAGCAGGGGGGAGACATGTGAGAATTTTGGCTGGTTGAAGACCAAGCGAGCTGCGGCATTTTGGATCAGTGCACATGCTGGTAGGCAAGTAAGGAGGGAGTTACAATAGTCGAGTTTTGACAAGACTGTTGTCTGGATTAGGAGCTGGGCTGATTCCACCTAGATCTGCATATATGGAGCCGGCCAGCAACTCTACATCTGACCTCAAACCCTTAGATCTCCATATATGGAGCTGACCAGTTCTGACATTCCATATGTTAATCCTACCCCACCCGTCCATCCTCTTCGATTTCTCCCTTTTGACTGATACCATTCAAACTCTAGACAGGACCGCCCCAAAGTTATTAGCGCAGCCACTCCCGGCAGCCGAGAAAAACAGGCCCGAGTTCTCAACAGGCCCGAAAATTAAGGCCTGGCCTAACTGGGCCCAGGTGTGAAGTGTATATTATTTATTTTCGTGTGCTTTGCACAGCCTTTGCTTGCAAGTTCTGATGCTTTCGTTGTACTTACTTATACTAGAATCAACTGACTGAGAGAAAACTAATGTTACTGCCGTCGATATATTATACAGTATATTAGAAACGGACACTATCAAATATCAATGACTGACTGACGACACAGAGACACCTCCCTGACAATATCGCTGAGACGGTTTATTTATTTTTGGACCACAATGCGAGACAATTAAAAAAAAAAACAGATTTCACTGTCTGTCCGCTCCGCTGTAGTGCTGACATAATGAAGTGACATTATTCCGGTTGAGTGTCTCAGCCCTGCGGTCGCTTCTCGCCTTTAGTTTAAGACGTCTTACTGGTAGTAATGATTAAGTCCTGGGTATGCATGCTGTCCCTGTATTCACGTGGGGTTCCTCCTCACACATCAAATACACATGCATGTTGGGAACAGGGCGTGGCTCCATGTGTGCTCAGTCAACCTACACTGTAAAATGCTCAGTGTTAATTTACCTCTGAGAGTGTACAGATTGATAACAATAACCCTGACTAGCCCTGTATAAAGGTTACTGTGTACGGCTGTACTCTGTATAAAGGTTGATAAATAAATGATCTCACCTTTAGCACACTCTGTATAAAGGTTGATAAATTAATGATCTCACCTTTAGCACTATTACACAGTGGGTGTACCCTTGTTTTTGGCATCTCACATCTGTTCCCTGCAGTACAGCCAGGGAATTTATTCTCAGACAATTCAGTCCTGAAATGTTGTGAGCTAATGATTCATTCATGACTGACTATTTTTACAATATTTATATTTTAAGAAATATATTTGTACATTTGGATGGTTTAAAATGTAAGGTCTCTGTGTGGTGTATTTAGAGGTGTTCTAGTTGTATTAAAAATGTAAGACAAAAATATAATGATAATCAGAATGCAAGTATGCAATCCATTAATTGGTGTTTTTCTAATGCTTGGGCAAAGCAATGCACCTTTTTATAGAGAAAATATAGAAAGTGGGATGCCTTGAATAATTAGATTTTTCTTTAATGGAACACTCTTTTTTTGTATTGATTACATTAACTGCACCAGCACTTAGATGCTGTCACTATCTAAAGTTTGAATAACAATTGAGGTATTCCTTTATTTCTGAGCTTGGACTGGCTGCTTTAACCTACAGTCGTCACCCAATAAGCCCAGCGCAGTCATTAATCTGATGATAATCCCAAAAAGCTTGTTCTGATAGCACAGCTGGACATGACTGCTGGCATTGTTGTGAATTATATCCTTCCATCATCTATGTAATGCTTTGAGCATGCTCCACGTGACACAATATCAATTCTCTTGTGAATATAGAGCCAGTGTTTCCAACCATCAGTTAAAGCTTTTATCCTTGCATGGACCTCTCTTGGGCAACAGCAGAGAAAAAAAGAACACATCTATTTTTAAAGTGAAGGAATTCAGCATGCGTGCTGTGTGCTGCGTTTGCGCTTGCGTAGTGCATGCCCGCTGCTTCATGCCCGCTGCTTCACCCTGCTGTGACTGAGAATGTCTTTTGAAGTATACACTGTGCTGCCATCATGCGCTCCCAAGGAGGAGCAGTATCTTATTGACCATAGCCACAACGTGGCCATTTTGCGTTTACGTAGTGTGTGATTGGTCTATTGGTTTTTGTTTTGCTTTATTACATTAATATAGTTGTGTACACATTAATTTCTTTACTATATATTTACTATACATGCATGTCTCCTTTCCAAGGAGCATGTTAAATTCATACCATACATTGTTATACCAGCCATTCTGGGCGGGAACCCATATTGGTATCTTACCCCCTCAGGCCGGGCACCCATATTTGGGTTCTGTACAGTATGTACAGTATTCAAAAATGTAAATTTTTTGATGCTGCTATATAAATATTTGAAGTTTTTCAGAAACCTTAGGTCAGGATTTAGAGGCGTTTTTAGAATCTGCCTTAGGCCTAAATGGGTTAAACCGGGACAGGATTTTAGATGTTGTTATGTAGGCTACAGTATATAGCAACAGGATTTGAATGAAAAATTGTTAGGATTTAGACGTTTTTAAAATCGGCCTCAGGTCTAAATGGGTTCAAATGAAATGAAGATTAGACATGATGTCATCAATTGTCATTTTGCTTCACTCCTAGGTAAACATCAACACAAAACTCAGGGAAAGAACTCTGACCAAGTTTCACATTCACATCTGAAATGTAGTCCAACCTCAAGGTAGTGTGCCTGCAGTATTTCAGTACATGCATTTTCTAGTTATGAAATTGGGATTAACAGTTCACTGTTAATTCACTTTGTCATGTTTGTTGAACAAAACACCCTTGAACTCTCTTTCTTCACAGACGGAAGTTGAAATACAACACTGGCATCTCCCGGAAAGCAGGGAGCACAGAGAAAGAGACTACTAACGCTGACATCAGGACCGGGAAGTGTGACCAGCAAGAGATGGGCAACTGTAGAGGACATAACGGGGAAAGTGTTACACTGCGAGCCGTTGCAAAAACCAGTAGTTCTGAATGGAACAGCTCAGATGATCTGGCTCTCTCTGAGCCTGATGACAGGGATAGTGCTTACCGCTCCAGCAACAGCGAGGCTGTCACCTCCTCGGATTCACAGTGCTCGCGTCTAATCCACCCACAACCCCTGTTCAGCAGTCAGACAGCAGAACTGACCAATCAACGTCAGGTAGGCACAGCCATGGCACCTCACCTTAGATCCGCCCTGAGAACCTCCCCTCACCAGGGTGAAAGTAGCCGAGCTACTTTCCGCCCCAGGCTCCTTCAAGAGCCCTTTCAAACAAGCCCGCGTCCTTCCACCAGAGTCAACATACCCTATGATAGTCCCCACAGGAAGGGTGACGCTTCATGCCACAGGCCCTGCTCGGAAGCCAGCTCCAAGTCAGGCTCTGACCCCGAGAGGAGCACGCCGTCATCGTGTGACAGCGAGGAAAGATTACCTGGATGCAGGTCTGTAGGAGTGGAGCAGGCCCCGCCTGCCCAAGAGGTCTCTCTGACCACGTACTTCAATGTGGACAACTGTATGACGGAGACGTATCGCCTGAAGTACCATCATCAGAGACCCCTTGTCCTCTCTTCCATGGTGCCAAGGACAGTAGTCGTGACTGAGCACAGAGATGCCAGCCACACACTGCCCATTGACGCACACTCACAAGATGTGCCAAAAAACAGACCTGATACAAGTAAGCCTCTCTAGAAAAACTTTAATGTTCCACAGAAGACAACAGAATAGAAAGCACTTGTACAGTTATTTTTTTAATTATTATTTGATTTTCGGTTTTTCCTTTTTCTAATGGAATTTTGAAAGTGAAACTTGTTTTCATTTTTCTAACAGGCCATAATAGCAATAAGCCTACAGCAAAATGGAACACAGTGACTGCCAAAGGACTGGATGAGCGTGGTTTTTTATGAGGGTACTTGGTAAGTTCAGTTTACATGTATGGACAGTGGTTACACACACACACACACACACAAAATAAATTAGGTTAGTAATAATTTTGGTTTTTTTCCCCACCTGATGTAATCGACTTTGAAAACTTTGTGTGTGTAGCAGCTTGTCAATGTATACATCCACACACCACACTAAATTACTTACTTTGTACTGTAGTGAACATACAACTACTGTAACCCTTTAAGTAACGTTTATATCATTTAGCACCAAAAGCAACCATGCACGTTGTCATCTAGTGTGGTCAGCAAAGTTCGTGATGTGATGTCACTCATGCAAAAGAATAATCATACACATGAGTTTTGGATGCCAAACAAATACAGCATGTGATTGTAGTGTGTGGATATGAAGAAAATGTGCTGCTTCACATTGAATGGAATACCAGTTTAATGGCAACTTGTCGCAGACCATAATGAAATGTATTATATGATAATAGTGTTTTATGGATTGTCAGTTATCAGAAAAGATACAGTAGAGGACCTTCCAATTGTCACCCAACCCACCAATGCCCTCTAGTTTTATAAATGGCATAAGGAACAATAACCTCACATCCTGCACGAGAGAGAGAGAGAGAGAGAGAGAGAGAGAGAGAGAGAGAGAGAGGTCTGAGCCTTAATGGTGTGCACCGGGTCACGCCAATACTCTGTCACATTATCTTAAGCAGAGTGCAATGATCTTCTCACAGTGAAGAATTATAATAAAAAAGAGTATTTGCACAGATGTACTGTGGTTTAGGACAGGTGTTAGTCAAATGGAATCTGACCTCCATTAGATACTTTATATCTGTTCCTGATAAAGGTCAGATAACACAAATATAATATTCAACAAAGCTAACTGTAATTAAAGACGGTATTCAGGACCATGCTTTTGGGGAGAATAACAATGATGGATGTTAATTTGATACACAACTAAAAAAATATTTTTGGGGGGCTGCCATTAAGTGATAATGAAGGCCACTATAAACTATAATATTGAATGCAACATCTTGTACAATGTACTGGTGCTAGCTAGCTATTTTTTTGTAATTCCCAGTGATGTCACCTTGTATTTCTTCAGTCTTCCATGACATATTATTGGATATATTTGTATGGATAGTACAGGAGAGGATTATCACAACCCCCAAATCAATAAGCAAGCAGCACCACACCACATTATCTGGCTAATTGGAAAATTGTTCTGAAACCTGCATGTGGCCTTTATAAAGTGTGTGTGAAATATTAGCATGAGCATGGAAATAATAGACATTGAGTCCAATAGACATCAAAATTCCAAATAGTTTATCGGTAGAGCTTCATTTTATGTGACATTTAATATAAGCAATTATACATAGTCATACATTATTTGAAGAAGTATTGTGTGTGTGTGTGTGTGTGTGTGTGTGTGTGTGTGTGTGTGTGTGTGTGTGTGTGTGTGTGTGTGTGTGTGTGTGTGTGTGTGTGTGTGTGTGTGTGTGTGTGTATATATAGGCATTTATTTTTTATGCAAGGCTCAAACTCAGTTTATACTTGAATGTTATTCTGTATCCCCCCCAAGAGCGTCTCGTACAATAGACTATACAAACATATTTTATAAATAGAAAACTTTGATGCAAATAACATTCTGCAAAATGACATGGTATGAAGCTGGGTAATATGATGTTAAGTATGTCATGTTTTTTTTAAGCCTTTGTAGTTTGTATATCCAGAATCCCTACAGTGTTACTCGCCATAGAAATGGTTGTCAGTATTGAAGCTTCAGGCCAATGAGCCTGTTACTGTAGGCCTGCCTAATGTCACAATTAAATTGATTTGATTGATTTTTATATTCTTTACAATTGTATCTGTTAAATCTGTGGTATAAACATAAATGGCAATGATACTATACTGTATATATATCTTATGTGCTGTTCCACAATTTAAATGTTTTTGTCTGTGCTTTGTGTAACCTCTCCTGAACTTTTAAAATGCAATTTCAATACTGGGAAAAACGTCACGTTAAATCACAAAAAAGGAGAAAAAGTGACGCTAACTTTGAATAATTAATAATAGTATTAGTTATACTATTCTGTAAAGGAACATAGCGGTGTGTTCTGTTATGTTTAGGCCATTGGCTCTCACTCACAGTATACTTTACTTTACTGCCAAACAAAATAATTGGTGTAACAATCACCTTGCGGAGACTCGAAACTAGCATGAGATGTGTAATCCAACACAACATTTCACAATACCATTATGTTGTCGGCTAAATTAGGTTATCGTTGCGTTTTAAATCCATTTAAAAATGCAGATTGATTTGAAAAGTCCAACAGAAAATAATACCTGGAGAAAAGACAAACTTCAAATGTTCAGTACTTCCTAACCAGTTAGGTTTAGCCAACATTGATTCAATTAATCTGGTAAATTTGTAATAGTTAAATGTTTTATGGAGGCCTTTGTAAAAGTTTATGTTGTGTATATTGTAAATAATCGTTACAAAATGTTATCATGGGGTGACGTGTCATATGTTCCCTGAGCAAACCAATAGTTGTATTGAAGATCAATCAGGATTTGTATCACTCTCAATGTTTTTGTCTTTACTTGCTTATTGGTTTCTGTATTTAATTTATTTTGTATTTTATGTCAATGACTCTTTCTGTAAATGATGTGTCATAAGGTTTGCTCTTGTTTTCAGTGGCTATATTTTGGATTGTGAATATTGCATTCTCAGTTGAATCAAGAGTGCCTTCACAATTTTGGTGGGATGTGTTATTTGCAAGTGTAAAAATGCATAAAGGGGAAGGATGAAAAGTGGAGGATGTCATTCAAATATTTTGAATATGCAATTCTCCTTTACCCTGTATGCGTGTGTGTGCGTGCGTGTTTGCATGCATCTGTGCATGCATTTAGAGGCGGGGGCTGATACTTGATGCGTGAGGTCCTAAAGTATTAACCTGCTACATCTGGAGAATGTACAAGCTGAGTTGTGGTTAAAGTCGGGTAAAGGCAACCAGTAATTACGGTGTGATTGTGAATCTCATGTGTGAATGGAAAGGAAGCACGATGATTGCTTTCCCTCAGTCATTAATGGCCATTGAACCTTGAAGGCTTACGGTACTGTACATGACTATCCCAAAAGTATTTCTTTTGTCGTTTGTCACATACTGTCCGAGTTGGCATTGTATGAACTATACTCTACAGGTTGTTGGCCTAAACACAATATATCACTTCAACTTAGTGAATAAAAGAGAATTTATACATTGTCACTGGATGAATGATACATTATAGGCTCCTGATGCCTGTGTAAAGTAGGACCTACTGTGACAGGCTGAGTCCAATTGCTATACTTGTGATTAGGTTTTGGCCTTAAAATGAGTACTGAAGTGAGTTGGTGCTTCAGTCAATACTTAATGAATTGTATAAGGAGGGAACCGTTTGAAAGAAACATGTACAGTGTAATTGTCTACACTTTATATTTTTGTAGATGTCAATATATATATTTATTTTTATTCATTGTTAAATAAACTTTAAATTATTATGCTATCACTTTAAATGAGTATTATTTCTGAGTGTTATTTCTCTTTTGTATGCAGTTTGCAACATTGAAGGCTACAGTGTGAGATCTACTAATATAAAGAGGAAGACAAAAAACACAGGCACTCATGAAATTGCTTTAAATATCAAAACCCAGTGCATCTTACAATTGTTCCACATTATACTGTAGGTTTGAAATTGTGCGTTTTATACATGTTTAGTTTACTACTATCGTCGGGGTGTCTTGTCAATCTTGTATGTGTTTGGCCAGTTTGCATCAAGCCTTCTTGAAAATCCTCTTTGCATCCACGCCCTCGTAGTTGTAGGTCTGGAGGGGGAAGTGCATGTAGAGTTAGTTGATTCACTATTTTATAGCACTTTTTTAATCTATGAATACACCTATACTGCTTATCTCTTAACTAATACATTGTAGCTCATGAGATCAATGTGTCACCAATAAAGGTTTCCCAAGAAGCACTGCAGATAAACTGCTGGCACACACGCACGCACACACACACACACACACACACACACACACACACACACGCACACACACACACACACACACACACCACCTGTTCAAATATAAATACATGTCCTAAGTGGGAACAACATACAGTACCTGTACAAGTTCCCCTCCTTCAATAATTCTGGTGGTTGTCAGCTGGTTTCCGTTGTCCTTTCTCGTGAATGTCCCTGTCATCACATCTCCCGCCAGAGCCCATGAACCCTGGAGTGCAATGAATTAAGTATGCATGACATTAATATAAAAAGGTGTGGTCGGCTTCAGAACTAACAGACTTATCTGACAATTCTGATTATGCAATAGCAGAAATGCTGCTGACTGGTTAAATAATGTCATTGTTGGGTAGCGATTTAGGTTTTAATGATTTGGACACAATGGGGTAAAAACAATGACAGGCCAGCTTCAATATATTGATCAATAACACAGCTATATTATAGACAAATCCACAGAGGGGTTTCCTGGTCGTAGCCATTACTGAGGTGTACCACTAAGTGCAGCTTTACACCTCAGCACTGATTAGACACGCCTGGCCTTCAGTACACTGCTCCATGGATTTGTATGAACTCATGCATTCCAGTGCAATACAGAGTATAGAGTAATAAAGAAATTACCAGTCTACTCTGAATGCAATGCCTGTTGCCTATACACTTATACAGTACTGTAGTAGTGATTCTAAATAATCAAATGAGTAAATAATTGACCTACTGTACAATGATTTTCAGATGGTGTTTTAATTTATGAAAAAGTGCTATTAACTGGTAATTGTGCTGGATTGCTAATTGGGGGTTCAACCGTTCAACTAATGTTGCTTGCCAGGGCCCCAAAGGAGCCCTGACAAGGTGTGCAAATTCTTACTTGAAGTTCTGTTCCATCTGCAAGGCTGTACTCAAAGCTCACTCCCAGAGCGAAGTCAATGTCCAGTGTGCGGAAGTTACTGCTCTCTGTGACGTGAAACTTGTCTCCATTTTGTGTAATGGTTACCTTGAGGCCATCATGAGCTGCAAGCTTCCTTTTCACCATGTTAACCCCTGTAATCAAATACACCAAATATATTTAACAGACCTTCACATTGAACAATCATAGGAAACTGATCGTAATCGTTTAATCACCTGGCACATGCAGTGCTTCCTTTAATTGTGCATTGTGCAAGAAGGTGAGTCGGTGCAGAGTTCAAATCACTACTAGGCCAATTGAAAAAGTTCAAAACGTCCAAGGTTTCACATCAAATTCATTGGATGGTTGCAAAGTAAGCTTATGTTTCCAACTTAATTTTTGTGTAACCCCCTAATCATGAGTCGTTGGTTGATTATCAAATTTAAAAAAATCACATAGGTGAGGATGTAGCCCTACATGTATTAATTAAATTTAAAAGGTCTGATAATGCATAATTGTGTTTAATACATTGCAATAGGGACTGATATTTGAAAAATATATATCTCTCTGATCTTAATCAGACTGACAATGAATGACTAATGATCTTAATGTTCCAGTCATTCAGCAAATATTTCATATCCTTTTCAATTTACTTTTAGCTTTGCCAATGATCAACTCTACGCATGCCTCATGAGGATAAGCTTTGTATTCTTCAATAAATACTGTCTGTATACTGTATCTAACAGGCTATATTTATGTAACAAAACACTAGTTTCAAATGTATGTTGCAATGCCTGTTCTCTGTCAAGGGCCACAATGGAAATAACTTTCTGTCTCTTAATTATGTTTTATCCTTGATCTTGATCTTTCTATGAGAAACATGTGTAATGTGTATTTATTTTAATCATAACGTCAAATCAATCTAATCAAATCAAGTCAATGATCACTCACCCATTTTTTCCATGAATTTGTCATAGTTGTCATTGCGGTCTACTTTCCAGGTACCGTCAAAAGCCATGGTGACAGTGTGGGGTGGACGACTCAAAACTAGGGAGTGTCTTGCTTTAGTCAGAGTCGTTCCTTTTAAACCATCATTAGTATGTTATCTTTCCCGGTATCTGTTTGCCGATGTGGCTGTTTAAAGCTCGGAAAATTTCCAAGGCCTACAGTAAAATCCTCAGTGCTAGTTTAACTCTGAGAGTGTACTGTAATAATTACTATAAGGGCCCACTTTTACAATCTTCAGAGTTTATTTAACACCGAGTATTTTTTAGTATGTACCAACTTACCGTATACGAACAGTGCAATGGCTATCTGTGAGATAAAATGACTGCTGTTTACAAAGGGTGTTGCTCCATGTGTTGCAAGTGCAGCAGTATATAGTGTGCAGTAATTGAACATAACTTGAAAAAGTACTGTCTCACAATTTGTTACATGCTTATTGTATTATATGCATGCACTCGCGCATGCACACAAACAAACACACACACACACACACACACACACACACACACACACACACACACACACTGTCTGCTTCTGTACAGATTCTACACAGCATTGTTTGTAACCTGACTGAATCGTATCTGTTTGACACAAATTGAATATTCATCAGCGGCACACTTGGACCTTCAGTTTATAGAATTAAAAAAGTTCCTTTTCACCAACCATCCTGCAATATCACATCTGAGATTACAGATTAACATTACTAATTACATTAGAATAACATTACATTACAAATTTTCTTCAGGAAGGCTGTTTTATGCTTGTAAGACGAGTCTGTGAACAGAACAGACATGCAACAGACACTTGTCTCTGTCTAATCTACTTTTATCTGACCGATCAAATTATCAGGACATGACATAACTCACCCTTATCTGATGCTCTGTTGCTGATCATCTTAGATGTGTAAGCCATTAGAAAACTTAATGACCTTCCTGCACCTAAAGGTTTTTCTGGCATTAGAAGCAGGATATGGATTTGAACTCAGATTGTTGTGACTCTCTAGAGTCTAGAACAGTGGTTCCCAAACTTTTTAGCCTGTGATCCCGAAAGATAAATTAGATGTTTTCCCGGGACATTATAAAAAATCTAGGGTTGCAAATTGCAGCTAGATTCATCCCATTATTAAAAAAATCTATAGTGTTGAAAATTGCGGCTAGGCTAGAACCTGCTGTAATTCCCGTAACTCGAGAACCGTTCGCCCCACCAATTTTAAATTCGACACACACATTCCACACCATCACAGGGAGTGCAGTGCCCGGCGTCGAATACCACGGTTGTCCAGAACCGCCCCAAAAGGCCTCTGCCCGGCTCTGGACAGGAACCCCTGCCCAGGCTCCTCATAAATATGTTCTGACATCTGCATATATTCCAAATTTGGGCATTCCCGACGAAGCATAAAAGGGACACATACTGTACATAATAACTGGGTGGGGCATTCATTTCCAACTTGCATCGTTCCAAGCAGGCCAGTGCCCAACCACTCTAGTATTTTAAATGTAAGAGAAGAAAATGTGATTATTACTCAAGTCGTGACCCATGCAAATTGGTCTGTGACCCAAAAATCGGTCCGGACCCAGTGTTTGGGAACCAGTGCTCTAGACTCTAGAGCAGGGATACTCAAATAGATTTACCTGTGGGCCACATTACAAAAATGGCAAGGGGCCAGGGGCCAGTAGATAAAATTACGACATTAATGATACTTGATAACTTCTCTCTTTCAATTGCTTTATTTTCGCAAAATGTATCAAAGTACAATGTGCATGCACACAATATGTAAATAAATAAATGTGTTACATTTTCTTGCATAAACACAAAGAGCTGTTTCCATAACTGCACAAATTATTAATATAACATAACATGAGTAGCTCTTTGCCTGCCTGCCTGTCTGTCTGTCTGTCTGTCTGTCCATGAGTAGTTATTTGTCTGTCTGTCAATGAGTAGCTGTCTTACTGTCTGCCTGTCTATGAGTAGCTGTCTGCCTGCCTGTCTATGAGTAGCTGTCTGTCTGCCTGCCTGTCCAATTGTCCATGAGTAGCTGTCTGTCTGCCTGTCTGAGTAGCTGTCTGCCTGCCTGCCTAATTGTCCATGAGTAGCTGTCTGTCTGCCTGTCTATGAGTAGCTGTCTGCCTGCCTGCCTAATTGTCCATGAGTAGCTGTCTGTCTGCCTGTCTATGAGTAGCTGTCTGTCTGCCTTCCTGCCTGTCCAATTGTCCATGAGTAGCTGTCTGTCTGTCTATGAGTAGCTGTCTGCCTGCCTGCCCAATTGTCTATGAGTAGCTGTCTGTCTGTCTATGAGTAGCTGTCTGCCTTCCTGCCTGTCCAATTGTCCATGAGTAGCTGTCTGTCTGTCTATGAGTAGCTGTCTGCCTTCCTGCCTGTCCAATTGTCCATGAGTAGCTGTCTGCCTGCCTGTCCAATTCTCCATGAGTACTTGAGTAGCTGTCTGTCTGCCTGTCTATGAGTAGCTGTCTGACTGCCTGCCTGTCCAATTCTCCATGAGTAGCTGTCTGTCTGTCTGCCTGTCTATGAGTAGCTGTCTGCCTGCCTGCCAGCCAGCAAGTTGGTTAACAGAAAATAAATTGTTATGGCTGAGTAAAATAAAATACAATAAACACAATTTGCCTGAAAATAGATTACCCAGCTATGACCTTTTTCATGAAAAAAAATGAGTAGTGATATGGCTGAC
The DNA here is from genome assembly GCF_963924005.1 of Protomyctophum bolini. NCBI lineage: Eukaryota > Metazoa > Chordata > Actinopteri > Myctophiformes > Myctophidae > Protomyctophum > Protomyctophum bolini. The sequence continues at coordinate 19,177,649 of NC_137864.1, forward strand.
TGAGTAAAATAAAACAATCTACCTGAAAATAGATAGCTATAAGTGAAGAGCAATTTCCGCAATTACCATTTCCGCAATTTCCGCAATTTCCATTTCCGCAATTTCCTCAATTTCCATTTCCGCAATTTCCATTTCCGCAATTTCTGCAATTACCATTTCCGCAATTTCCATTTCCGCATTTCCGCAATTTCCATTTCCACCATTTCCGCAATTACAATTTCCGCAATTACAATTTCCGCAATTTCCATTTCCAACTATTAATGGCAGCTGGGTTTCATCATTCAAATAAAATAGAATTCTGTCCGTTTAGCTATAAAATTATGTCAGGGAATAGGGATACACAGTATATGTCTTTCATTTGCATTGCATCTCCCCCCCCCCCCCCCCCCCCCAAGCTTTTATTTTCGTTCGAGTAATAGTACAACTCTAATAGTATTACTAATAATAATGTAATTAAAGATTTAATTTTTTTTCTTCTTTTTTTTAGATTTTCATTGGTGGGCCAGTCATAATGGTCCCGCGGGCCTGATGTGGCCCGCGGGCCTGAGGTTGAGTATCACTGCTCTAGAGTCTAGTACCAATCTAGTATCTATAGGTTTTGGTGATTTGATGATGAGCAATGATACAATATTTGATTAAGTATCAAAGGAGCAAATTTTGTCTTGAACTGTATGTGTGTGTACGTCTGTAATTCACATAACTCGAGAACCGTTTGCCCCGCCGACAAATTTGGCATAGGCTGGCATTCCATACCACCACACTGAGTTCAGTGCCCGGTGTGGAGTCCATCAGATAGGTTGTCGTCCAGAACCAGCACAAAAGCCTCAGGGTCTGGTCAGGCTCTGCCAGTGGACTAATGAGCCTACAGTAAATCCCCTCACCTGTAGATTCCATTGAGATTAGGCAACACACTTCATATTTGGGCATGCCTGACACAGAACTCCATATATGGGCATAAAAGGGACACAGACAGATGGGTTGAACGGGTACTTCCATTGTTACCGACTCAGTGCTCTACAGCCGGGCAGTCTAGTTCTTACAAAGTGCAAGATCAGAATAAGATACATTTCAATTTTCTAATTATGCCATATTTATAATCCTATAGAATAAAGGTTATACTGTACAATATGTCATTATGCAATGTATGATGCTTCTGTTTAGTATTAGTTTGAAAACTGTAGTATTTTAATTGACCACAAGGGGGAATAGTTCAAAAGGAAAAGCTCAGTTCTCAATCCAAGATGAATTACTGGCCCCAAATTGTACTCTCTCTTTACAAGCTAATGTCCCTTCAATTCAATGAATGAATGAATCAATCAATCAGTCTGGCATAACAGGAAACAAAACAGGACTTAAACTAGACATCTCAAAATCATTTCACTTTAGTGGCCTCTTTATTGTGTAATAGAATGAATACAGTGTCCAACTACTATAGTTTTACGCAAAAACTAAACTCATATAAGAGGCACTTGGCACACAGGGGGGTTGGGAGGCTTCACAACTAAAAGCAGCAACTGTGGATTGATTACTGCAAGTTCCAACACCACAGCATGAGAGACACCATACAGCAAGAATGTAGTGAATGGAAATTATATATCAAACAGTGCAGAACAATTCAAAATAGTGTCAAATAGTGTTTTCCTTTTTTTCTCCATAAATGTTTCACAGTATTCTACAGTTTTTATATTTATTTTTGGTCTTTAGATTTGTCCTACCAAGTAATTAATAATAATAATCAGTGCACAATGTCAAGTTACCAAATAAATACATAGATCTCAATGGTGATAAGCACTTAGAAAATGGAAAAAGAAAATATAGCCGCAAAGTGAATGGCATACTGTAGGTATAATACTATACTTATACTGCCAAAATATGTATCTTAAAACCTACTATTTAGTGCATAAGATCATAGAATAGATAAATAGATTATAATCTATGGCTTAAGTGTTGTACCATTACGTCTCCATACTTCAGACCTTCATTGCGTCTTATGAAACACACTAACTAGCCATGTACAATAGTGGCACATCAATTGCAGCACATCAATATTGTACCACACAAAGATTTCCTGGCACGGAGGTTTCACAGGTATGTTCTGATGGAAGATCTTTAAATGGACTCAACTTGTATTTCTAGTGGGTCTTGAGAGGCAGACTTAAGACAAATTGCACAAAACCACAAGGGATAGAAGGACACTTGATGTGGTACTGTCAAATCAAATTCATAATTCCATATCCTTAACCCATTAAGACCTGGAACACCTATTCGTGGTAACATTAGCTGTTGATATATATATATATATATACACAGTAACATATATTTAGTTTTGAAGAAAAATAAATCAGAAAATCAGAAGATTTTGAAGGCATTTTTAGAATTGGCCTCAGGTCTAAATCAATGTCAGGAAAAATTAAATTAAAAAAAGATTATAGCACTAAACATCTTATAAAACTAATAGCCTACAATCTAAATGAACATAAGACTCAGCTCCAATAGAGATGATGTCAAAATATAAACTTGCAGTTTGGAAGTTGATACAGTAGCTTGGCCAAAACTAAACCACAGGATCTAATGCATACATATCAGTGAAACTGATAATAATTTAACCGTAATAGCATTTTAAGAGTGGTGAACACACTAGAATTACCCAAGCTTTCTCAAACATTGCTCAAAAGCACATGTACGAAGTAAATATGTTTCTATGTTCCATTTAGACTACTTTGGCTCACTACAAGTAAGGTATATAATATATATACATAAAAAATGTGGCTGTGATACTCCTGGAAACCAGGAGAGGTCGTGACAGAACACGTGACAAGAACAAGCATGAAAAGAAAGGGCTCGCTCAATTCAAAACTAACTTAAAAACCTTACCGACCTTTTTCATCATATTGAAAATATCTTCAGCTGTTAGTTATACAGATGTTATAGAAAATACTACCTATAAATACCGGACTTTTTATTATTTGGCTTGGTCTAATATTTCTTGCATCAAAATGAACATCTATTAAAGCTGCAGTTCCCATGTTTCATGCCTGTTTTCATTGCAATGAACTACAACAGTGGTTTTCAACCCCTTTCATATCAAGGCCCATTATTTATTCTGCATTTGAGCTACGGACCACCATTTGATGACATTTTGCCACTCAGACCCAAAACTAAAGAATATGTTGTTATCGTTGGATAAGATTCTGTCCATATAATTCCATGCTGAATTGATGTGGGTACCATAGGAGATAAGAGGCAACCGTCAATTTACAATAATAATTATTCTAACTCTTGAGAGTGTAAAATGAAACCAAATGGACCGGACCCGTTTACACTATCAAGGGTTAAGGGTCCATTTGGTACCAACTCTCCATCATTTAGCTGGGGACCACCTGGAACCCCCTCAGGGACCACTGGTTGAAAACCACTGAATCTTAATTGACATTAATTGCAGCAGGTGTCCTACCCGACAGCAGGGTCAAAACGAGTAAGGAGACCACCTCCAACCACTGCAGATGTGCTAAACACACTCTGCAATACAGATTGGTTAAAATAGTGTTTTATTCTTTAGAATAATGTCCTGGATTGTAGCTTTAATAGTGTTTGTTATTATGACTTCTTTAGTGTTGTATGAGGAATCAATAATCAATAAAACATCACTCCAACTGAAGTTGAAGATGAGTTGTAAGAAAGCACTAAGCATGTTTAATTTTCTATGTCTGTACTTTTCCTGGACAGAAACCACACCTGCATCGGTTCCTTCTTTCCTTTCATGGTGATCGGTCCACGATGCTCCAGATGGAACTGAGGGTCAGCATTCTCAGCAGACTGCAAACACCTGGGACATGATTTCAACAAACGCACTGCATGAGGCAAACTTCATCAAGTGCAACGTGTCAGTGTCTACACAGGACACCAAAAAAGGCAGTTCTCTTCTTAATTCTGGGTTGTTCACTTATTTAATGGATTCTACCAGGGGATTTCGATCCTTCAGTGGCCAGTATTTAAAAATAAATAATAATAACATTAGTCTTGATTACCATCTAATGAGATTATTTTGAAGTTCTCTTTCACAAACCTTAGGGTTGACTTTGTGGAATGGCACCATACAAAACTAAAACTAAAGAAATTATCTAGTCAATGCACCATAGCAAGACTATTGTACATGAGCAGATATACCACATATCTGCAAAGGTAGGTGATCTCACCGGTAAGTGTATTCAGAGACATTTATTTTCCCCTTTTCACCAGTAGTTTCTGTGCGGCTGGTGAGGTTGACTGTGTTTCCAAAAAGGCAGTAGCGGGGCATTCTCTGACCAATCACCCCGGTCACCACTTCTCCCGTGTGGATCCCAATAGTAATCTGCAAAGAGACCACAATACCTGACTGAAAGTGCATTTCATTTCCACTGTGGATGTCGTTGGGGAGAGCCATCAGTTATCATTTGAGAATTAGTATGCCAAAATCTAAATATTCCCAGCTGTAAACTATGGCCAGAGACATATCATACACGTATCTGCAATAATAATAGAATATATTTTCTTAAGGCAAAACAACCCTGAACCCTTAATGTTCATAAATAGACTCAAATGTATTATAATCGGTCAACTAAATTGTACTCAGAGATAATTAAATAAAAGACATGACAACTAGGCTGTAACCCAGCTTAAGGTCTCCTGTTACTCTTACTGTCTGTTGTCATAAATTACCTCAGATGACTGCTCAGATGTTTTGGAACATTTCGGTGGGTCATCTTAAGGTTAGCTTCTCCATAAATCAGTATTCGGACAAAATGATGCAGTCAGGTTTTAAATCCTAAAGAAATTGTAAAACAACTCTGGTTGTCCTCTCGTGCTATTCACAGAACATATCGCCTAATATTTACATTTTCACACCGACCGCTTATTGTCTCCAGATTGAGGTAAAAAAGAAAAAAGAAAAAACTCAAGAGTTTGGAACAAATTAAATGGGAATCTATTTTTAACCACGGGGTGGTGAGATGATTTGAGACTGTCTCCATGGCTAATATTGGACTCCTCTTCAGCCAATGCCATGGGCCTCATAAACAGGCTTTCGTTAAACAGACATTATTTTTCCAAAGTTAAGTCCCAACAGTCATTGATACAATAACAAACTCAGCCGTTCACGTTAAACAAAAGTCTGCTGTTTTACATCAAAGCCTTTTCCTGCTTGTTACGTCTGAATGAAAATGTGTTCGGTTGCACAGCCAAATTCAAGACCATTATACTGTCTGCAATCACTAAGCAAAATGGTCCGATGGACAAAGAGCTAATTCTAACCCGGGTTTTAATGAGCCACATTTATTGTGCTGTCATGCTTTTCTATTTCCATTTCTAACTAAAACAACAACAAAATATATACTGTGTGTGTGTGTGTGTGTGTGTGTGTGTGTGTGTGTGTGTGTGTGTGTGTGTGTGTGTGTGTGTGTGTGTGTGTGTGTGTGTGTGTGTGCGAGCGTGCGTGCATGTAGAAATGAGCATTTTTGTGATTTTGTGTTAGCTAAAACTCACTGTACAAGCATCACAATACAACTTGAAGTGAGCTTATAGATCGACTAGTTTAGCTATTCGTCGTACGATGAAGTATATGAGGGCCTTTGTGTGTACCTGTACTGGCTCGTCGTCCACTTTGACCTGCCCAGCGATCTCCAACATGTCCAGAGCCAGGTGGCAGATGGACTGGGCATGGTGGGTGCACGGCTCTGGGAGACCACTCACTGTCATGTACTTATCACCCACCGTTTCCACCTGTAGAAAGAAAGAACACCACCGCACCGCACAAATCACAGTTGATTTAGTCAACAAAAATGTCGATTGATGGCCTGATTTTTTACACTTGGTTGCATGCTGAAAATAGCCGATCTGCAAGCTCAAAACGCATCTAGTTTTTATTTGATGACAAAATTGCCAATATATTTAGTCTTAGTTTTTATTTCGTTTTTATTTTGTTTTTGTCAGTGAAAAAAGGTAGTCGCCGAACATTTTTCGTCATAGTTTTAGTCAACGAAACCAACACTGCACCACAGCCACGCAATTATTCATCTTCACGCCATCAGCTGGGTGTCATCAAACCACAGTTTGCTTTTGTTTCACATGACATCACGTGTTCCCCACCAATGAGTAACAATGGCCGTTCTCCAAACCGTACAGCCACAATCAAACTGAACCATCTTGAGACAAACACTTAAACACTTACGTCAGCTTTAAGACATCCAGGGCCTCTTAGAGGGGAGTTAAAAAAAGAAAAAGAAAAAAAACTGGGACCACCTAGTCATTGAGGTTGTAGAGTAAATATTACTTCTTTTGGTGACCCACTGCCTGAAAACCATCCCTTGGAAGTGGCATGGTCTGTTTGACTTCTCAAAGTGCATTCTTGTCTGAAAGCCTAGACTCTGGAGTATAAATCTGCTGCATGAGGACTGTAAAATGGTACAGTCCCTCTGTAAAACTACATTTTGTTGGTACAAGTTGGTACAACCTTTCTTGCGACGAGGCATCCAAGTCAGTCAATGAACATACTTTAACATACTTGTTGTTACTGACTTGTATGAGTTCAAACTGCACATTATTTTAGAGCTAGTGAACTAAATGCATTTGAAATTAAATAAACTAAACTAAAATAGCCAATCTAAAAGATCAAAACGTGCCACACTGTGACGCGCTTTGAGCTTGTAGATCGGTTTTGTCCCTCTGGACTCTGGAGTGAGTGTGGAAATATAGTGGCCCTCTCCATCAATGTTACCTACCCCTGCAGTAGGTCACAGCAGCATTCCCAAGTTTAATAAATATCAATGTGTCTGATGTACATAATCGTTATCAGTGTTGTATTTGTATAGTATAAAAGGTATTCCAATACATATAGGACATTTGCACGATAAAGCAATTATTCTCTCCTACATAGAAATTGCACTGCTGACCTTGTACACATATGGATTCTTCCGAGAGTCAGTCAGGATGTCGAATCGTGTGTAAACGTCATTGAGCAGGTTGACAATCTTAATGGCCCCCTCGGCGGAGGCATGCTTGCTGCAGAAGACATTGAACCCTACGATGCCACTGAAGAGGATGGTCACGTTTTCATAGCGCTTGGCTGGGACCGGCCGCTTGTGTCGCAGCTCGTTGGCCACAGATGGGGGCAGAACGGAATACAGCAGCCTAAAGAAAGGCCAAGAAGACCGTACATAAGAGAAAATGTGACAGTGCACTCATGCAGACACGTAACACACCAAACCCCAGGGTCTGTCCAGCGCTATATTCGATATTGGGAAGGCAACAACAACACTCAACACCTATCACTAAATTCTTAAGACACGCTGTTCCTCTCAGACAGGGAGGGTGCTGTTTCTATGGCAACTGCTTAGTTCATGGCAGCCTGTCAAAAGGGGAAATGTCTTAAATGATGCATCAGAATTGAGAAGGTCACATACAATACAAACAAAAATGTGCCACCACGTGCACACACACTTGCTATGCATTTCGGACATGGTACTTTAGATAAATCAAATGCTTTCACCATCAGAAACCACAAGCACTGAAAAGCAGTGGGAAAGGCGCTGCTCTTAAATATTTATAGAGGAGCCCAGGATTCTAATCAATGTTGTGAGCCTGAATAATCTCCCAAGGCACTTTCAGTGTAGAGTATGACATGAGGAATAATAATGGATTTCAGCAGCGAGGACAAAGTATTTTCCTACTATGAGAAGATGGGGTTGCAATAGCTCTTGCTGGGCAGAAAGTGCATTCCACTTCAGTCGTGTCCTGCTGCTGTGCCAGTGTGCCAGATTGCCACGACAGATCCTTTATGGAAAGCCAGAGTCAAATGTAGACTCAAATTGACATGGACTTGTGGCATCGTTAATGCAAACGCAGTGGTTGAAAGGAAAGGAACTAAGTACATTTACTTAAGTCACATTGTGAGCTTGGAGATTGGCTATTTTCAACAGATCTTTATACATTTGAAAACATAAAATGGGGGGGACCGCATGTAATTCCGACAGAGCATTAGTCCGACATGTCGAACTAGCGTCTGCTCCCGTGCTTGCATAACGAGTACTTTCTATTTTTGGTACTTTAAGTACATTTTGATGCCAATAAAGATTTGTACTTTTACTCAAGTCAATTTTGCAACGGAGTAGTTCTACATTGCAATATTGATACTGTTACTTAAGTAAAACATTTGAGTACTTTTTCCCCCACAGCTAATACAACATATATTATGTTACAGACTGGACTAATGGCCTATTTAAGACAAAGGTGGGGGGGAACAGGTTCCAACCTATCAGTTTTCTTCTTCTCGTCCTCCAGGGCTCGGAGTGTGTGCTGCAGACGATCAGTCAGGATTTCCAGCTCTTGGGTGAGCTTGTACTCTTCACGGAACTGTTCCCCCAGCAACACCAGGTCACGGGTGGCGTCGTGCAGCGGTATGTCGCTCAGGTAAAGCCCTCGCCGTGTCAGATCATCCAAGTTCATAACGCTAACCACATGGAAAATGGAGAAAAATGCATGCACGCACGCGCACACACGCGCGCACACACACACACACACACACACACACACACACACACACACACACACACACACACACACACACACACACACACAATTAATTGACATTAGAATCAAGGTCATTAGGTCAGTTTTCCAAAATGGCATAAAGCAGAATGAATGTATCGATTACATCTTATTACATTTTACATTGTTTAACATTAGGGGCTATACGTTGGCATTTAGAATTTTAGTCTGTGATTTGTTCTAATCTATAGCAGTGACATTTTGTAATTCAAAATGTCTATAGTTATCATTTCAACATCTTCACCCGTGATTGACATACTGTATGTGACGGGGTGATAGGACCGAGGAGGAGACGCCTCCGAGGCCGAGCCATGGAGCTCACCGAGATGGCTTGCGTGGCCGTTCATAGGAGGTGATCGAGGGACAGGAGAGTTGTGCAACTAACCAGGGAAAAGACAACCGGATAAACTATGTTATCGCAGCTGTCCATCCGTCCGTGTCCGTGGGAGTTCCAGATTGAGGGTTCCGGCCTGATGACTACAAAACAATGACTACAACTGAACATGACGTAACGATCATCCGCTCCCGACCGGATCATACGGCAATTTTGTAAAACAGACCAGGCTTTCCTCCAAAGTGGAAAGCCTGGTGACTTTTTATAATGGTTTTAATCACAGACCCTGATATCGACTGGACAAACCACATGTCGACAGTACCTGGGTGAGCAGAGAAAAAGGATGTTCTCAGCCTCCGGCAAATAAATCATCTGTCCTTTCAGCCTAAGACAACTGATCTCCACCCCGGTAAGCTCGTCCTCATTTTCCACAGGCGCCACATTCAGCAGGCCCTCCTGTCAGGGTTACATCACATTTTCAACAGTGGTGGAAAAAGTACTCACTGCAATATAGAAATACTCCGTTACAAGTAAAAGTCAGGAATTCAAAATTTACTAAGTAAATGCACGTATATACGGTATGGGAGCACAAAATGGTGTGTGGACTTTTCACTGTTTTTGTTCCGTGTCTCTGTCAGTGTCTGTGTGTGTGTGTGTGTGTGTGTGTGTGTGTGTGTGTGTGTCTTTATGAGTGGGCGTGTGTTTTGGGCGTAGGCTTGGCACACCTGGTTCCAGTTCCCTAATCTCCCTCACCTGCCTGGCATCAGCTAATCATGCTCCAGTCTATAAATGTTTGGTCTTCTCTCAGCACCGACGCCAGATCGTTTCACAACCTCAGTGCGTGCTTCTAGTCAACCTCTCTAGTGTATTTCCTTGTGAATCCTTAGTGTTAGTATTTTTGTAACCTTGATTTTCTGCTTCTCATGATTTTTGATCCTTGCTCTTCTCCTTTTTTTTCAGTGATATTCCGACCAGCTTCTTTGCCTTGCCTGCCTGCCTTAGCCTTAGCCTGCTCGACCACACCGAATATAGCAGATCTACAAGCTCCTTTTTCTTCCTGTTTTTCAATAAACACCCTTGGACTTTGGCTTTGTGTTGTTCTGCTTTTGGGTCTGCCAGTTTTTACAAATCGTGACAATCCGGCACCCAACCTATTAGGTGAGTGTCTTTTTGACCGTTTATCAGCCTCTGTTTGTTACCTTAGCTTTTAACCCCTTTAATTATTTTAAACTTTAGATATTGGAAAATAGCAGATCTGCTATTTTAGAAAAATCATTAAATTGTGTGCAAATCTTTGACTATATACATTTACTTCTTCTGGGGGTCCCTGGAACAAAGTATTTTGAGACCGGGGTCTGCGGCCAAAGAGACCGGGGTTTGCGGTCCTTGAGATGAAAACAGTTTGAACAACATTGATAATATTATAACTACATAGGTTTTTCAGAAAGGTTTTAGAAGACATTTGTAGAATCTGCCTCATTTAAAGGAGAATTTCAGACTAGAAGGCTTTCTTACCTTATTTGTAGTCGTTACGTCCCCACCAAAGAGGTCCAGTTTTTATTTTGTGCAAAAGCGCATTATTGGCTATTTCCCCTACCATATCAATGAATTGAATTGAATGGGGCATTGGGTTGTTGTGCTAATTCACTTATTTTCATCCCTCAAATCATTTTTTTGTATATATCCTCTTCATAATGTAAATAGTAACCCTAACCCAAGCGGCACTACTTATTTTGATGGAAATAAACGAAATGGCACACAAACCCAAACCCCATTGAGGGCTTATGGTAGCCTCTTTGGTGGGGACGTAACGACTACAAATAAATGTAAGAAAGCATTCTAGTCCGAAATTCTCCTTTAAAATAAGTTGTTGAAAGCTAGACTAGACCAACTAATTCAGTTCAGCTGCTTTTATTATGGTTTTTTTCTTCCTTTTTCTTCCTTCCCCTGCCTTCACATTTGATTTTATGTTGTAATCTATGAACCACATTTCCATCATGAAAAGATATATTTCTCTCATGCATAAGGAGGACTCTGACAGATTTTATGGTCAAAGGACTTGGCTTTTAGCGTCCACCCCAACAAAATTCTCTAAAATAACCGATAAAATAAAAACCAACTAGAAAAAACGTCTATGACCACATTCCATTCTGTACAATCAAAACATTCCTGTACTGTTTGGATTAGTGGTGTATTTTCAAGAGGGTTTGATTTGTCACTCACTTTACATTATATACTGTAGGTACAACCAGCAAAATGTTGGTGTGGCATGTTCCACAAGACAGTGTTAACAATACAATATAACAAGATAATAGTAATGATGATAATACTGGATGTTAAGAAAAATAAGAAAAAATTATGATTACACTTCTGTTGGCAATCCCAGGTTTCAATGTGGCATTTATACAGTACCACACACTTACTATCTTGATGTATTTTATCACCCCATTAATCCCAACTTCCCAACAACCATCTTCATCGTGGTATGTCAGGATATCCTGATGACGATGGTTCACTGTCGAGACATTGATGTCATTTGTTGATTAAGGGATTGCAACTGTATATGGAGTTACAGTGAGTGTGTGGTATTTCCTTGCTGAGACTATACTAGCGGGATAAGTGGAAGCCACACACACACACACACACACACACACACACACACACACACACACACACACACACACCAAATTGCTTTTTCTCTTCCCTGATGCAAGCAATCAAAAAGCCACAAAAATTCAAATGTCAAGGAAGTAAGCAGGGATTGAAGCAAAAAAGAATTATCTCAGGACTGAACCTTTCTGTCAGGCCAAGTCCCAATCCCCTGAAAGAGCACGAAAGGAGCCCCCACACTAGTGTTTCCTAAACTATTAGCATAACATGTACAGTAATACTAAACTATGATACTTCAGTAATATCAATATGTTCCTGTGGTTCCACATACAGCCAACCAGTTGTAGAAAAATAAATCACAGACTGAAACTTTAACCATAAATCCATAAACTATCCGCACCGCATTGATTTGATTTCCCCCTCTCTGCCCGGCTGTTTGATTGACAGCCAATCCTACCTACCTACCTACACACACACACACACACACACACACACACACACACACACACACACAGTCACGGCCCGCCCCCTGGCCCTGTCATGACAGCCTCTGCAGCTCCACTGCTCTCCCACAGACCCACAGATAAGGCGCACATTTGAAAACTGGAGCCTGTCTATTATAATGCGGGACAACGTCTCAATTTGCGGGAGGCATGAAAAGTAATTGAAAAACTATCCTTTAAAGACAAACATTATGTACCTTACTCCGTAGAACGAAGACGGTGTTGATGTGAGACAGGATGCCGTTGTAACTGAAGTCGATGTGTGGACGCACCAAGGAGAACACTGAAGGGAGGTTACAGGTACCAGGCTGAAGCTATAGGAGATCCAATCCAAACACATGTAGACATGGATTAACGCAAACTAAAATCTCACAACGGAAACAGTGTGAACCCACGCTGTTTCCTAAACAATTAACACAATGTAAATTAAATGATGATGTTTTAGTGATATTGCTCCTGCCGTTACATACTGCCAGTCAGGTGAGGAAATCACAGACTGAGACTTTAATGTTTGCTTTTATATGAAATATCCGAGACAATTAGGGTTTTATGGAAGACGTTTCTGCAAATAATTCTAGTTCGACCAATTTAAACTTTTTTTTAAACTTAAATCTTAAATAAGCAAAAGTAGCCAATTCTACAAGCTCAATGCATCACAGACGCATTGAAAGCTTGTAGAATAGGCTACTTTGGCTTTATTAGTGCTCTAATGACCAACTATACCCAGTCAAACAGTGTTCATTTAACATGGACCCCACACTGTTATACAGAATTATTATTATTAGTATTAGTATTAGCGCTTCTGACGAAAACGAAAGTAGCTAGCCACCCGGAAATGATTGATTGTTACTTCCGGTTCACCAAATCAGCTGGTGGCTCTTCAAAATAAGGGCTTACGTCTGAAAAGCGTGGCATGTGAGAGCTAAACTTGACTTTAAACACGGCACTTAACTTATGCCATCCTTGCTCTAGAAAGCGCCAATGTTTCCATCTAAACCACCGGATAATCTGCAAAGACCTCCGAACATCGCGCATTTTATCCAAACCATGGAGAGCTCCGTAGATTTCGAGTTATTCCGCTTTTTAGTCAGTCTGTATAATGGGAGGTGGACGGCAGCGCAGTTGCGCAATCGGGTCTAGGATCGCTAAAGAAGGAAAGGCCAAGCCGAAATAATAATTAAAAATAAATCAGCGATCCGGTTTCATATCAATAATATAGCTTATCAGACGGAACATTACGCCAGAAGCAGTTGCTGGTTGGATTCCTTATGACGGAACGTTCCACCAGGAGCAGTATAGCTGTTAAGGTGTTAAAATGCTCACCTGTGGCAGCACGCGATAGATGGCGTCGCCGCACTGCGTGAGCATGAGGTCCCTGTCGAACATGAGGTGGAAGGGGAAGGCCTTGCAGAAGGTGTAGGGGCTGATGCGTGTCTCCTGGGAGCCGTTCTCCTCCACGCCGTCCAGGTCCTCGTAGAGCGCCTCCTCCTCCGACTCCTTCTCCTCGATCAGGAACTTGATGTGGTCGCACTCCTCGCTCTTCTGCTGCACCACCTGTAGTGGTGGAAAAAAGCACAAATGTCTTCTAAATCATGGCAGATTTCTGAAAAACCTGTTTCTATGTCAATCGTTCTCAAACATTTTCATGTCAAGGACCCCAAAAATATATGTAATAGGCCCACCGACCCCCATCTGAAAATATGTTGTTCCAGGGACCCCCCCTAGATGCAAAGATTTGAGTTAAAAACGCTCACTCTGAAAGAATATATATTTAAAGATTTGCGCCACATTTTCACGATTTTTCTAAAATAGCAGACCCACAAGTTCATAGCGCGGCACTTGGTGCTTTGCTATGAGCTTGTAGATCTGCTATTTTTCAACAGCTAACGTATAACATAATGCTTTAAAACACCAAAAGGGGTTCCCGCCCAAAATGGGTTTAGTAAAACTTAGTGTCAAAGCTGCAATGTAGAACTATACTCCGTTGCAAGTGAAAGTCTGGAATAAAAAATGTACTTGAGTGAATGCGCAAAAGTATTGGCAACCCAAAGTACTCATTGTGCGGAATATCCCATTTCAAGTTTTCAAATGTATTAAAATATTGTGGCAATGCGACGCATTGTGTATGTATGTAGGGCTTAAGGGGTATGTGTTGTGATAATAATCAAAAGTAACTAGTTTTCAAATAAATGCAGTGGAGTAAAAGTTCTATATTTGGATCCTAGATGTAGTAGAGCAGAAGTAAAAGTACTGGAAATTGGAAATGCTCAAGTAAAGTACAAATACCTCAAAACTGTACTTACTGTAAGTACAGTACTTAAGTAAATGTACTTTTTACTTTACACCACTGCATGTACTGTAGATGTACAGGTAGTTACAGGTAGATATGTTAGTCAATTATGTTTCCAGGATGTACAATGAAACATGCTGATGTCAAGATGCCGTCTGCGTCCTGTTGCCCAGGTCAGTGTTTCCCAACCTGTGTGCTGTTTGATATGTCCAGGTGTGCCGCCTGATTTGACAGCGGGTAATATTTCCAGAAATGAGGCCGTCCATCTCTTGTAATTTTTCAGGTTGGTTGGTTCATAGTCTCGCGTAGCCAGACATCCATGAGCTGAGTAAGGAAGCTGCCATTTCAGTCCACGAAAATATATCTTAAATTATCTTTACATTTTATTTTTGTATTTTATTTTCTGCTAAGCAACAAGCTATATATGCTTGGATGATTTCTATTTATATTAGAATAAATTAGCGCGACTGTAAAGACGAAACGGAAGTGGGGAGGAGGCTCCACTTCCGTGTTATATTTTACTCATGACAGCTCTTCCGTTGGTCCAGACTGTATGATGAAAGCATTTGGAAATTGCGAGAGTCAACAGTCTGGTAACGCGAGAATATCCATCCATTCATCCATCTTCAACCGCTTATCCGTACTCGGGTCGCGGGGGCAACAGCTCCACCAGACTGCTCCAGAGTCAGACTTCCCTCTCCCGAGCAACATTAGTGACTTCCTCCTGGGGGAGTCGATGTGCTTCCTCCAACTGTGCCTTGGTCTGACCCGGGGTCTCCTCCCAGTGGGACGTTGCGTCGAGGACCTCCCTAGGTGAAGGAGCAGCGGTTCTACTCCGAGTCTCTCTCGTATGACTGAACTTCTCACCCTATCTCTAAGGGAGATGCCAGCCACCCGTTGAAGAAAACTCATTTTGGCCGATTGTATTCGCAACCTTTTTCTTTCGGTCATAGGTAAGAGTAGGAACGAAGATTGCTCGGTAAACAGAGAGCTTTGCCTTCTGGCTCAACTCTCTTTTCGTCACAACAGTGCGGTACAGCGATTGCAATACCACCCCTGCCGCTCCGATTCTCCGTCCTCCCCTCACTCGTGAACAAGACCCTAAGATACTTGAACTCCTTCACCTGGGGTAATGCCTCATTCGCGAGACTACTTGGTTCATTACACGTGGAGCTTCCTCTTAGACGGTGTGATATAAAACCACATCCTCTAAAATCACCTGCTAAAACAGGCAAACAGTGATGGATCGAATGATAGATCGAATCCACAGTTATTGGTCAAGGTTATTGTCTCTAATATAGGGTATGCATATTACTGTAATATGACTATTAAAAACTGGTGGAGCTGTATCGTCCAGCGGCTAATGTTGATAATGACAATGACAAATTATCAGTCAAAATCTAATTGTGTTGAGATGCCAGAGAATAACTCCAGAGCTACGAAATGAATGTCTACAGGCAAGACAAATGATCTAACAACATGCAATTGATCCAAAAAACTGTCCGACTTATATTCCTGAGCTGCAGATCCTAACTCGGATCTAAATAAATATATATATATATATATATATATATATATATATATATATATATATATACTAATCATAGACATTAGCCAAAAGCCGTACTTAAACTCATTGCTGGATTCATCATTGGAGGGTGCTTTTTCCCATTTGGGCATTTGGGACCTAACTGAATTATCTGGAATGTTATTGTAAGTGTTCTGAAATATTATGATTTGAGTTTTCCACACACACACACACACACACACACACACACACACACACACACACACACACACACACACACACACACACACACACACACACACACACACACACACACATAAGCTTGCATGCATCAAAATGAAAGATTGCACTCACCACATGAAGGGTTAATGACTGTAGGGTTAAAATGTGATTGGGAACAATCAAGTCATTCGGGAGCACGGCAATGTATGACGTTATCAGCTTGTGATGTTTTGTGTTTGACTTCAAGGTGCTGTAAGCTCTACATTTTGATAGTAAGAAGCTGTCTCTCCAGCTTTTTAATAAACACAAAATGTACTTTCAGGTAGGTAATTTCATCGCTGCTCCTTTTTTGTTTGTTTTGTCACTTCCAATTTGACTTGTTTATCTATAGTTCTCTGTCCTGTTTGGACAGCCTGAAAGATTATTTTATGTTTACTAAAGAGCTGGAGAGAAGGGGAGACCCCTGTTACTGAACGAACACTCTATGGCAATCATTGTTAAAGATGGAGTGATTACATTTCTGTTTCGGTCAGTTTTTCATGTGTTTATGAGGTGACGGTACTTCATTAGACCCCTTGCTGTGGTTGTTATATGCAATGATGTCTTCCCTTTTTATTTAGGGTTTATTCCTAGAGGCTGAAACCATGACAGTCAAACTTGCCAATGAAAAAAACCCTCCCCCTTTATCATACAACAACAGCTGTGGGTGCGGCTTCAGTTCAGGTGGATCAGCAATGACAAATAATATAGTGGTAAGCAAGCAGACCTTCATCTTTATCTCTGTTCCATGGATTTGTTGAGCAACAGTCTTAATAATGCCGATGACGATGTCCTGCAGACCTTCCCTTTCTGAGTAGTAATGCAGGATCAGGTTGTTCCCCTTCTCTGCATCTGTGCAGCGAAATGAGGGAGCCCTCATGCCTGGATAGATGGTACCCAGGTGGTCGTGCAGGGCATCCAGATTCTGAAAATTACATCAAAGAATAGCAAATCATGTTTATTTGTCCCTAGTATTTTGGGTATGTCATTGTCTCCACCAGGCACCCTCTCCGTCTGTGTGTGATTTTTCACATGGGCCTGTTATAGCGCCACCAGGAGGCCGATTTTTGCAAAACATGTTTTGACAGTACACCTACATATTCTGTCCAAACATCACGAAAATCGGTAAACCGTATCTTGATAGGCCTGGCTATCTCACAGCCATTCCCCGCCCCCTTTCCAGACCTAGTGGTGTTGACATGACGTCACTCCATAGACATTACATGTTAAAAGACCTACATTCAGAAGCCATAAACAACGCTTTTTGTTTTAGCTGTCTTACCATCTTGTTTTCTTCATAATAATATTGGTCTTTTACATTTTAACATTTGGAAACGGCCTTAAATGGGGCAGAGAAAGCAGGTAGGGATGTAGCTCTACTCATGGACCAGAGCTACACCGATCTGGGTAAAAGCATTTTTGACATCTGCCCTTTATAGCGCCACCAGGAGGCCGACTTATGTAAAATATGTTTTTTATATTTACATGCAAATCGGTACACATGATCTCTATAGTCCTGTGATCAATACGGATCTGTTTGATGTTTCATATTCCATCCTGGTTGGCTAAGATTGATCTTGAGTGGCCTGTTTTGAACAAACCGATGCAAATCATTTCCACAACACACCTGACCTGTTGGTGACCTGTGCTCCGAGGAGCACTTTTTCTAGTTACTAGAGTGGTGCCTGCTGGGCACTGGCCTACTTGGAAGTTGAAAATGCATGCCCCACCCAGTTATTATGTCTGTGTCCCTTTTATGCCCATATATGGAGTTCTTTGTCAGGCAGAACAGGCCAGCTCCATATGTGGAGATATTGGGGTGATCAGGTCCAGAGCCCGGGCAGAGGCTTTTGTGCTGGTTCTGAACAACCATGGGTCCAACAGACTCAACACCGTGCACAGCACTCCCTGTGGTGGTGTGGAACGCGAATGTCGAATTTGGGTGGGGGGATCGGTTCTCAGACTTACAGACTTGGTGTCATGGCAGCTTGATGATCTGTCTGTTCTAACTGTTATTTTCTATGTCCTTTAGGTTGGAGCTGCATTCTATCTGTGGAGAGGTGTGTCCTGGTGATTGCCTGGCTGGTCCCCATCTGGCAATCACCTGGCTGGCTACTTAAACCTGGCTGTGATGGCACACAGTGCTCAGTGATAATTCCCCTACGGCCAGTGCACACCTCTGTGCTGTTGTACTAGTACCTGCCTGCCAGCCTGACCACTTCTCCACGCAGCTCCAACGAAGACTTAAGTATTATTTTCTGGAACCTGGGACCTTTTGGACTAAGCTATTTTTTGCCTTGAACGTTGCCTTGAACTTCTGTGTTTTGGAGTGAATAAAGACTCTATAGTTTTTGCATCTACCCAGTTTCCCTGTCTGTTCTGTCTGCTTCTGGGTTCCCTGTCTGCCTTGACAGTATCACTGAGCCATTATGAACCCAGCAGACTCAGACACCATCCATCAGGCTTTGGCTGGTCAGGCTGTGCTACTTGGAACTCATGATCAAGCTTTGAGAGAAATTATGGATGGCATGCGAGACCTTTCCAGCAACATGACCAGTCTACGCAGAGATCTAAGCACCAACGCTGCCCAGGCTCAACCCCCTCCCCGTGATGCGGATTCGGTGAGCCTACCTGCCGCACACCCTGGCTCCTCTCGGGAGCCTCATGCTCCAGCACCGGAGCGTTACGACGGTGACCTGGGCTCCTGTGGTGATTTCCTCCTGCAGTGTTCTCTCGTCTTCGATCTTCAGCCGCAGGCTTATTCCACTGAGCGGTCCCGCATCGCCTATCTTCTAGGCAGTTTGAAGGGAGAAGCCTTGGCCTGGGCGAGACCAGTATGGGAGAGCCAGTCCCACGTTTGTTATTCTTTCGAGGCATTCACCCAGGCTATGAGAGCCGTATTCGATCACCCTGTGAAGGGAAGGGAGGCGTCCAAGCGGCTGTTGAATTTGAAGCAAGGCTCCAGAAGCGTGGCGAAGTACGCTGTTGAATTTCGCTCCCTCGCCGCTGAAAGCAGATGGGATGACGTCGCGCTACAGGAGGTTTTTCAACATGGCTTGTCCGAGGCTATCAAGGATGATTTGGCAGCTCGCAACGAGTGTGACGATCTGGATTCTCTCATCTCCTTGACCATTCGCCTCGATAACCGGCTCCGCGAACGACAGAGGGAGAGAGGTGGGCGTTCCTCCCAGTCCCGTGTGTTCTCTCCCCGACGCTCTCCACCACGTGGGTCTTCGTCTTCCTCCGAGTATACCCGAGGGCCTCCGACCTCGAACGAGCCCGAGCCGATGCAGGTCGGTCGAGCTCGTGCACCGTTAACGACGGAGGAGCGCCAGCGCCGCCAGCAGAGCAACAGCTGTTTTTACTGTGGCAAGCCAGGCCACTTTATTCACCAATGCTCCCTGTTGTCGGGAAAAGACAGGGGCTCTCAGTCAGGAGGGGACTGATGGCCCAAACAACTCGTCACACCTCTACCACGAGAACTCCTCTCCAAGCGCAGCTGGTCATTAAAGGTACAGTGCACTCATTTTCTGCGTTATTAGATTCTGGCGCAGATGAGAATTTCATTGATGCCTCTGTGTGTGAGAGGCTTGATATTCCCCTTATTGATCTAGAAGTGCCTCTTAAGACCAAGACTTTGAGTGGGGAGTTGTTAGCCCTTGTCACCCAGAGGACTGAACCTTTAAAGCTGCACCTGTCCGGTAACCACCAAGAATTTATCAGTTTCTTTGTGTTGAGTTCCCCTGATATATCTCTGATTCTTGGAATCCCATGGTTAATGTTACACAATCCTCATGTTGACTGGAAGTCAGGCACTATTCGTAGCTGGAGTGTTTTATGTCATTCCTGTTGTCTCAAATCAGCCCTGGGCCCTAACCCTCTAATTTCTGCTCCTCCAGTAACTCCTCCTGACCTGTCCACCATTCCTTCTGAGTACCACGAGTTGGGAGAGGTTTTTAGCAAACAGCGGGCTCTCTCTCTTCCACCACACCGGCCATTTGACTGTGAAATTGTGCTACTACCTGACGCCCCTCTGCCAGGAAGCCGCCTGTACAACCTCTCTCGCCCTGAACGTGAGTCTATGGAAGATTACATTCAGACATCTCTGGCTGCTGGTCTCATTCGTCCCTCCTCTTCACCTGTGGGGGCAGGTTTTTTCTTTGTTGGGAAAAAGGATGGCAGTCTGAGACCCTGCATTGATTATAGAGGCTTAAACAATATCACAGTCAAGAACCGTTATCCCCTACCACTCATTAACTCTGCGTTTGAACCCCTTGAGGGTGCCACTGTTTTTTCTAAACTGGATCTGCGCAATGCCTACCACCTGGTCCGTATCCGCAAGGGTGACGAGTGGAAGACGGCATTCAACACTCCCCTAGGGCATTTTGAGTACCTTGTGATGCCGTTTGGACTCACTAACGCCCCTGCCGTATTCCAAGCTATGGTTAACGATGTATTAAGAGACATGCTTAACCGTTTTGTTTTTGTTTTTCTTGATGACATCCTTGTCTTTTCTAAGAACCTGGCTGAACACGTCCAACATGTCCGCCTGGTCCTGCAGAGGCTCCTTGAGAACCAGCTTTTTGTGAAGGCAGAGAAGTGTGAGTTCCATGTGCCCAGCACCTCCTACCTGGGTTTCATCATCGCTGAGGGGAAGATGAGCATGGATCCTTCCAAGGTGACAGCGGTTTCCGAGTGGCCACAGCCGACCACCCGCAAACAGCTCCAGCGGTTCTTGGGGTTTGCAAATTTCTATCGCCGCTTCATCAGGAACTACAGCCGTGTTGCAGCCCCCCTGACAGCCCTCACCTCTACCACGACCAAGTTCAAGTGGACCCCTGAGGCTGCTGCTGCCCTCCAGCTGCTTAAGAGACTCTTCACTACTGCTCCTATCTTGGTTCAGCCTGACCCCTCCCGGCAGTTCATTGTGGAGGTCGATGCCTCGGATGTCGGGGTCGGAGCGATCCTTTCCCAGCGGTCAGCCTCAGACCAGAAGGTCCATCCTTGCGCCTTCCTCTCCCACAAACTCGATCCTGCTGAGAGGAATTATGATGTGGGGAACCGTGAACTTCTTGCCATAGTCCTTGCCTTGGAGGAGTGGAGACACTGGCTCGAGGGCGCTGAACATCCTTTTGTGGTTTGGACGGACCACAAGAACCTGGCCTACCTCAAGACGGCGAAACGCCTCAACTCACGTCAGGCCAGGTGGGCCCTGTTCCTGGGACGTTTTCTGTTTACCCTGACCTACCGCCCAGGCTCCAAGAACACCAAGGCTGATGCCCTGTCTCGTCAGTACGCTGCGGAGGAGGCCACTGCTCCGCCTGAGACTATCCTGCCCCCCTCCTGTGTTGTGGCTGTGCTCACTTGGGACTTCGAGTCAGCTGTTCTGGAGGCCCAACACACCCAGCCGGACCCAGGCACTGGTCCCCCAGGTCGCTTGTTCATTCCTGACTCGGTACGCTCCAGAGTACTCCAGTGGGCTCATGCCTCCCGGGTCAACTGCCACCCTGGGAGGAACCGCACCCTTGAAATTCTCCACCGTCATTTCTGGTGGCCTTCCATGGAGGTGGATGGCAGAGATTACGTGGCGGCGTGTTTAGTTTGTGCCCAGAATAAGACTTCTAACC
The DNA here is from genome assembly GCF_963924005.1 of Protomyctophum bolini. Taxonomy (NCBI): domain Eukaryota; kingdom Metazoa; phylum Chordata; class Actinopteri; order Myctophiformes; family Myctophidae; genus Protomyctophum; species Protomyctophum bolini. The sequence goes on from NC_137864.1 coordinate 19,199,382, forward strand.
GACCCAGCTCAGGCCTCCTTCGCCCGCTGCCGATCCCTCAGCGCCCTTGGTCCCACATTGCTTTGGATTTTGTCACCGGTCTGCCTCCTTCCGATGGGAACACTGTTATTTTGACCATCATTGACCGTTTCTCTAAGGCTGCCCACTGCGTTGCCCTCCCTAAGCTCCCCTCTGCCACCGAGACGGCCGGCCTCATGATTCAACATGTGTTCCGGATTCATGGCATTCCGGCTGATATCGTTTCGGACCGGGGTCCCCAGTTCACCTCTCAAGTGTGGAAGGCCTTTTGCACGGAGCTGGGTGCCACGGTTAGTCTGTCCTCAGGCTATCACCCCCAAACCAACGGTCAAGTTGAGCGATGGAACCAAGAACTGGAGACCACGTTACGCTGCCTAGCATCCTCGCATCAGTCTACCTGGTCGTCTCAGCTTGTGTGGGCTGAGTATGCTCACAACTCGGCAACTAGCACGGCTACTGGCATGTCCCCCTTCCAGTGTTCCCTTGGTTACCAACCTCCTCTATTCCCTGTTGAGGAGGGGGACATCGCCGTGCCCTCAGTTCAGGCCCACCTTCGCCGCTGTCGTCGAGCCTGGAAGTCTGCTCGTGCCGCCCTTAAGCGGTCTTCCCGAAGAAATGAGGCACATGCTAATCGACGGAGGACTCCAGCTCCTAAGTATCGACTGGGACAGAGAGTGTGGTTGTCGACCACCGATCTGCCCCTTCGGACAGAGTCCCGTAAGCTGTCTCCTAAATTCATTGGACCATTCCCCATCGACAAGATCATTAATCCGGCCGCGGTCCGCCTAAAGCTGCCCCGGACCCTTCGTATTCATCCAACGTTCCACGTTTCTCGTATAAAGCCAGTGGTCACGAGTGCTCTGTCCCCCCCTGTTCCGCCCCCTCCTCCTCCCAGGATGCTGGATGGTGGCCCGGTCTACACTGTGAGCCGTCTGCTCGATGTTCGCCGCCGTGGCCGGGGGTTCCAGTTCCTGGTGGACTGGGAGGGTTATGGGCCTGAGGAGCGCTGCTGGGTCCCCCGGCGCAACATCTGCGATCCTGCTCTCATCCGGGAGTTCTATCGCCAGCACCCGGGTCGACCTGGTGGGACGCCTGGAGGCGCCCGTTAGGGGGGGGTACTGTCATGGCAGCTTGATGATCTGTCTGTTCTAACTGTTATTTTCTATGTCCTTTAGGTTGGAGCTGCATTCTATCTGTGGAGAGGTGTGTCCTGGTGATTGCCTGGCTGGTCCCCATCTGGCAATCACCTGGCTGGCTACTTAAACCTGGCTGTGATGGCACACAGTGCTCAGTGATAATTCCCCTACGGCCAGTGCACACCTCTGTGCTGTTGTACTAGTACCTGCCTGCCAGCCTGACCACTTCTCCACGCAGCTCCAACGAAGACTTAAGTATTATTTTCTGGAACCTGGGACCTTTTGGACTAAGCTATTTTTTGCCTTGAACGTTGCCTTGAACTTCTGTGTTTTGGAGTGAATAAAGACTCTATAGTTTTTGCATCTACCCAGTTTCCCTGTCTGTTCTGTCTGCTTCTGGGTTCCCTGTCTGCCTTGACACTTGGTGCATTTACAGATAGATAGATAGATAGATAGATATGTGTAAACCCTCACAAATAGACCAGGCGTATATGCTTCGCTTAGGTCAAAGATAACGATGCATTGCATTGCAATGGATTATGAGCTAATTGTGCATGCTGTTTTCATTTCATTTTCAACTATAAATCAGGAGTAAAGACGAACATGGGTTAAGTGGTTATGGTTGTGTTATAATGAAAACGGCACAAATAACACTACGGTTTCTACTTGTATTCAACTCTCCTGCAAATGCCAGATATGAAAAGCCTGTACTTACTTGTAGGAATTCACGAACATTAGACCCCAAAACCCGCAAGATGGTATCGTATCCTGATTCTTGGCAAAATTCAAAGAACATTTTCCCAAACATCTGCAAAATTTCCCCTGCGTTGATCTCTGAAAAGATATGCATTGCTCATCAGTCTATAACTAAGGTAGCCAGTTATAAGAAAACAATGTTTCTATAAAGTACCAGGTGCATTCTGTTATCTGTTTCACCCTCACCAATATTTAGTTCAGTCAGACAACTCTTAGAGTGAATTTAGAATATATATTTATTGAGCATAATTGAGCATAGATATATGAAGCATAGATTGGCGTCAGGGCTCTGTCCCTATTCATTCCCTGTAACATTAACATTTAATATGTTATATAAGCCAAATAGAATGACAGGGAATGAATGCAGGGGGATCTAGAAACAGAGCCTACACAGGTGGATGCTGGGGAGGCGGTGGGATTAGCAAAAACTTCATGAGCAGCAGATTAGCGGCAAGCGAGGCAGGGAGACGGCAGCAGCAGCCAGCGCACGTCCACACAGCAGGAGAGAAGCCAGGAATGAGCAGGTAGGCCGGTTTAAATGGCTGCTCTGATCAGGTAAAGAGTGCATGAGACTAGGTAGGTAGGCTCGCTCACGAGTTGTCTGCCTGAACTGTAGCTATGCAAGCTTCGCATCATATATTATAGATATTATAGATTCAGATATTATAGATTACTGAGACTGTAATAACTGTATATCAAATTGTCAGTACTTTTACTTCTACTCCACTACATTTCAGAGGCAAATATTGTACTTTTACTCACTACATTTATTTGAAAACTTTAGTAACTACTTACTTTGAAGATTTTGGTTATTACAAAACATACATTAACCACGTCAGCCCTGTAGATTTCGGCCATTTGAAAATAGACGATCTACAAGCTCACAATGTATCAGGATGCCGATACTTTTGTACGTTTACTCAAGTAGAGTGAAGAGAATTCCGGACTTTTACTTGTAACGGAGTTCTACATTGCAGTATTGATAATTTTACTTAAGTAAAACAATTGAGTACTTATTCCACCACTGGCCACTAATATGGACACTGCACAAAAGTGATGGATTACAAAATTCAACGGGATTAGGACACTTACTAAGAACTTTACTTGCAGCTGCAACAAGGTCGTATGTTTTGGAATCATCATATATGATTCTAACAAGGAATTGACCCTCAACATCAAGCTGGGCTTCCCTCCTGAAAGAAAGTTCAGTTGTTTAATTATTTTGCATCACAGAATACAGATACATTTTTGGACAGCTTAGATAGGGAACTTTGATTTGACTGATGTTGTACCACATTCAGACCCACATGATTAATAATTACACTAACTATGGTTTAAATCTAGCATTAAGAGTAGTTGTGCCGCACATCCACTATAGTGTCCCAGTGCAGGACAAACAAGAGATCAACATAAATACAATAAAGTCTGCGCATTGGTAGATATATGCTTCTACATTTTATTGTAACCTCAGTTCAATGTTGGATCATCATCAGGAATGCATTCCTAAATACATTCTTGATTGAGATCCAGACGGGAGTGAATCGTTGAACTGAGCTTGCAATGAAAAGTGGGAGCAAGCAGTGTTCTGATTTAGGGCTGGCCGGGCAATCAACCAAAAGTATATTGCAACCAATATAGAACCAATAACCAACCAAGCGTATAATGGAGAATTACAGGTTTTCTTTTTTTTTTATAGTTTTTCTTATATGTCAATGAATTGACACGAAACAATTGTAATATATATTTTATAATTCACAAAATGTTGTCTTATTTACTTCATTGCACAATGCTGCCGTAAACGATCTAACTACCGATCTACAAGCTCATAAGGCGTCGCTTCGCAAAGGGATATGAGCTTGTAGATGTGCCATGTTTTCTATATTTTTATGTTTTAAATAATCGTTCATTAATCGCAATCAAGGCAAACGTTTGAAATAACCGTGATATAGATTTGAAGTCATATGACTTGCTGGGCTTATTCTATTTTTGTTAAAATAGTGTTGAAATGTTCCTAGGCTATTTTACAAACTATTATTCATTCAAAGCAAAGTAACCTGGTACAGTTGGTGAACCCACAATACAATGTACTGTACAATACATCGAAATGAGGTTGTGATTTCAACAGAAAGAGCTGACAAGCAGCCACCACTTTAACAGAACTGGCAGTAACAGCTGAATAAACATATAAAGTGTAGAAAAAGTTCTAAAAATAAATCAAGCCTGATGAATTGCATATGAAATCATTAAGAGTTACATTGTCAATGATAACATTATGGTGGTATGAGGTATACCTATTCAGAACGTTTACACAAGGCAGCCACTGCTGTTCTCTCAGCTTGGGTCAAGTCTAGGACAGGCAGGCAGCAGATGAAAAATAAACTTGGCCTTGACCCAGTCAAATATTTAAGTTCTTTATAGAAAGGATTAATGACGAGGAATGCATGGTGCAATGTTCAGCCCAGGTTTGAAGTAAGGAAAATCAGGCAGTTATCAAGTTGTGGGTTTTTATTCTTTATGGAGGGCTATTGTAGGCTATTGTATTGTATTGTGTGACAAACTGATAGCGATTACATTTGGTTTCGAGGTCTAAACTAATTCACAGCATAGGCCTATAGGCTTAAATCTGCAAGAAGATCTGCATCATGAACACTAGATGTTTTACGTATAGACTGCAGTCTATACGTAAAACATGTAGTGTACACTAGGGCGCAGTAGGCTATAACTAACTTTTTTGTAAATATACAGCCTACTGTAGCCAGATGTGTTGTCTCTGGCTTTGTCACTTCATTACAGAAAAACAATTCAGAAACTTACTTGATGTCTTCCCATACTTCTGTTCCATAATTTCTTAAAACCAGGAGCTCCAAGGCGTGATTCACAAAACCATACTGAAAACAACAACAGAGCGATGATCATTCTACTGTACAGCGAAAACTGTTTGGAATGTGAGTGTATAGACACTACTGGACCTCATATGCCCACTGATTAAAATAAACAGATTCACATCTCGATGTTGTTCATTCATAGGCTATAATAATAACAATAATTGAAAAGGTAGATTAGGCCTACAGACAGTCATAATGTAAAAGGTTGAAAGAATGATCAAATCATAGTGGTTATAGAAACATATTGCCTAGAGCACCAGACCAAACAGTCGAAATAAAGACATTTGCGTCATATAAAATCCATATGTAACATACCATTGCGCACGCTGTTCTTCGCCAATCCTTTTCTTAATAATTATTTATTAGCGGTCGGTATTAAGTTTGTATATTAAAGACGCTTGCTTCATGCCTTGTTGATGCTGCGTTGGTTGCTGTGCGCCCGTTACCCTTTTCCTCAATCAGGGAATGACGGCGAGTCTGTCCAATAGTAGATCGAGGAGCACAATACGCACGACAATACTGGCCAATGAAAACACGGGGGTCTGGTCCTTCCAACTGCTACATGCAGAGGTAAAGGCAGAGCAGTGATTCTTTAAAAAAAAATCTTTTTAATTGCAGGTCCCTCAGTTTTATTTTATATGTATGAATTTGGGGTTCTCAAACATTTTCATTAAGGACCTTGGATCCCCAAACTGGAATGTAAGTAAGCCTATTAGACTGCGTGCAGACCCCCATCTGGAAAGATTTTGTGTCTGGGACACCCCCCTTTTTAAATCTAAATTGTTCACAATTTAGAAGAGAAGATTTATGCATGTTAAACCATTTCTAAATAGATTAAAAAAAAATCCAAAATAGCAGATCTTCAAGTTGAAAATGTGTGGCATCGCGACATTGTCATGCTAGATTGTTTATTTTTGTGGTTAAACTGATTGTGATCATAAATTATGTTAACAAATTTAGCTGGGGACCCCCTGAAAGCCCTTCAATGACCCCTGGGGGTCCCTGGATCCCATGTTGAGAACCACTGAGATAGGCCATACAGACCCCCTTTTCATATAATTATTACACTCCAACACTGTAAAATCCACAAATACAACAAAATGGATCCGTGGCCTACACTCAGATAATGTTGGGCAATATTACTTAGGAGAGAGTAATATGATACTTATTACTTATTACTCCTTAGAAAAAGTAATAACATTACATTAGCCTACTTTCAAGACTAATATATTGCATAATTAAATATTACTTTTGCTCCCCCCCACACCCGCAAAAAAAGGATGTACAACTCAATCTGTTTAGTCGGCTTCTTTTATAACTGAATCCAATTGTTTTGAATAATAATATTAAGAAGTCACAAATCACCCTAAAAGGCTATAAAATAAAACAGCAATCTCACTCGACCTCCCCCCCCCCCCCCCCCACCAATGTAATAGAAAGTCTATTAGCCTATTGACCTATTCCCACCAACAATATCACTTTTTAAAAACTGGCATAACAACAGTCCATCAGGCTGTAGCTGAGCGGGCAGCGGAGCTGCCTGGGAAGCCAGGTTCTGTCCGTCCGGGGCCTGCATGTTCTCTGAACTATCTCTGTATTAATAGCTCTAATATTACTCCTATAATAATAGTTGTAGGATGGCCTAAATGCAGAGGACAACTTTCCCATGATGTGCAAATATACAATGAACAAAAATACCCCAAAGAAGGACCACGGGGACCAAATTATTATTATATAGGAACCTTACATACTGTATATGACTGCATATTACGATTGTAGTATAATTGTTGAAAAAGTTACCACAGAGAGACACATGTTGTTTGTTGTATTTATTGTGCTTTAGTTATATTGCAATTACAGTAATACTACTACATCAATTACATTCATTAATTTAATAGCTAGTAGAACATTCATTACAGTTAGATAGATTTGTGCCATGAAACTGATAAATATGTGTTCTGTGAAAAACTAAAAAGGTACCTAATCTATTTTAAGAATAGTGTTTTTTTATGTATAAGTCATAATGTACGTATATCATAAAATTAAAAAAAAGTGCACTTGTTTAAATCGCCTTGAAAGAAAAATCCACCCCAAATAAATATGATAATATTTGTGGTTATTGTGCTCATTCAGTGTCATGATGTTGTAAATTGGAAATACAGAAAATAAAATAGCATTTCCCTTTGGGAATGAATAAAGCAGTGCTTTATGCAGGAAGGAAAGGTCGATATTACGGGAAAACATATAGAACATAATATTTGGGTTGATTTGTCCTTTAATCTCTTTCCAGGCTGCTACAGCAAATGCAGACACAGCAACCATTAGTGAATATGAATATTATACTGTTTTACAAACATTAACAAACATTATGCTACAATTTTCATAAAACCCAAGTTTCATTACAGAGATTATAAAACCAAAACTGACCACGAAACAATTCAGCAAATGATTGCTTTATATGCACGATTAATTATCCCTTAAATAATCTAAACTATTCAAACAAAATGTCTCACTGATAAGCACCAGACCTTAACAAAGCAGAGACATTGCAGCAAGGATTCAAATAATTTCCATGTGTCACCCATTTTGAGTTTAGTTAATTTGACAGACAATTTCCTCCACACAAATTGTACAGATGGTTGAATTATACAAGGACTAGCCTCAAATATTTGACAACAAACTCACATCCCCCTCAACGTAAGCAGCTGTCACACTTGGATGGACTAGTATCTCTTGACACAGTCCCAACCAAAATATACAGTGGCTGTCACCACTGGACAAATGTATGTTTGCTCAGGCATGTAATTTGTGGTATACTGTAACAAGCTTCCATCATATCTGAGTTTCGCAGGAACGTTTGTCAAAAGCCTCCAAAAAGTAACAAACACCAGGGATATCTGCTGGAAAATTGGCTGGAAGATCCTGCTTAGTCCTGGGAATGAAGACAAACTCTGGGCGATCTTTTAGCAGTCTGGGAAAACAAAACAAAACAAAGTTAATGAGTAAATGGTCTGCATTTCTATGCCAAATGATCTGTTAATAGTTGAGTATATCTGTATATCTGGCTGCTATGCATCTTTCACTATTGGACTCATAATTATCCCTGCTCTATGGTCATCGATCCCACCCATATGTCTCCTTGTTTTTGAGTGGTGCAACCACTCATATAGACATATATGTGTGTCCCTGATCGGTTGGCACTTTTAATTTTGTTGTTGTACAAGTTACAATGACAATAAAGGCCGATCTATCTAAACGTTCCAAAGGGATCATTTATTTTACACTTGTTCTGTATGATTGCATCCTGTTACAGTAGGTCACCTGTTAGGCTACAATACAATACAAGCAAGACTGCCAAGTGCAGTGACTCAGCTAGCAATGAGGATTTGGACTGGATTGTACAGAAAATCAATGTTAGCTCACCTGTGGGTTGTAGGGCTGATGTTGATTTTCCTAGGCTGGCTACAAGACTCAAACTTGTTTGCCAATGTGACATTGTTACCAAAAAGGCAGTAGCGTGGCATCATAACACCAACCACACCAGCAAGTACTGAACCAGTATGGAGACCTATTCGCATCTGTAAATGAAATAGTTGGGAAACAATGTAACATTATTATTAATACATTTAGTAAATTGCTGTCTGTCTTGAGAGTACTGTAGAATGTTTCTTTTGAATGCCTTTGATTGCTAGGAAATAGGTTTTTGAGAAGTTGTTGACTTCTCTAAACAGATAACAGAAAGTTGTTGACTTGCTATGTTTTAATGGCTATTTAATGGTTACAATTTAGGAATTGTATCCAGAGCAATTTACAGTAAGAAAGAACAAAATACATGGTAATACATCAAATAGATAAAAATTGTAATCATGAATTATACGTAAACTAAGAACAGTGGAATATAATTAAACTATGACTATACACTATAAAGTGCTATGTCTACATAAAATGCTATCTAAGTTACATAAGTTGAGCCTATATGCATACGCCTGTAAGGTCGTTGAGGCTAGGGCAATTGTAGCCCCTTTCGGTTAAACTTTTCTGAAATTTGGACATGGCTTAATCGTAGGGTCCCTAATCGCTTTTTTCACTCCATGGGAGACAGATGTACATACCCTCCGTTCACGCCGAGCGGCGCTCCGCTTGAGTGTTGGTGATATGATTCAAAGATGCATAAAGTGGTTATAGGAGACAACGGAAACGTGGGAGAAATCGCATTAACCACCAATGCCGTTAAGTATTTTTTGAAAGTTTTGGCTTCTCTGAAATTCTCTCTTCCTAACTCTGTCCCGCCTCCCACGACACAACAGCATTATAAACATCCTGCATGTACGCGGTCGGCCAATCAGAGGCAGTAACTAGGACGTGCAGCTAGCCAGTCGCCGTTCGGGAGGCGGTACAATGGGAAGTCAACAAGGAAGTCAAGGAAGTGAGGAAGAGAGAATTTCGGAGAAGCCAAAACTTTAAAAAAAATACTTAACGGCATCGGTGGTTAATGCGATTTCTCCCACGTTTGCGTTGTCTCCTATAACCACTTTATGCATCTTTGAAACATCTCTCCAACACTCAAGCGGAGCGCCGCTCGGCGTGAACGGAGGGTATGTACATCTGCATCCTATTGAGTGCTTACTAACCGATCAGGGACCCTATGGTTAAGCGATGTAAATGTCCAAACTTCAGAAAAGCTTAACCGAGGGTTCCGAAAGGGGCTAGGGCAATTGCTACAGCAAGTGCTACGGGTGCTAAGATAAGTCTGTCTGAAGAGGTAGATTTTCAGACTACAGCGGAAGATTGGTAGTGAGTCTGCAGTTCTGGAAGTGCATTCCTTAGTTTTGGAGCCAGAAGTGAGAAGAGTTTGGGACGTGTGGAGCGTTCTGTTCTGATGTTATTGCATAAAGGTCTTTTCATAAATTAGTAGGCTAATGCGTTTCAGGTCATGCAATGAATTCAAGGAACACCTTCAAAATCTTTCAACCATATCTCCGTACTTGGGTTACTCACTGTAAGGTGAGGTCTGAAGCTATAAGATTGTACTATTCCATCTACTTGCTCTCTGTCTCAGAGGCGTGTTGTGGATAGCTTGGTGAGATCAACTGAATCCTAATCTAGTCCATGACAAATCATTAAGTTTCTCAAAAGGACATTTTTTATTCTTTGAATTTAAGTAAAATACAATATAAGCAGGCAATCCTTTGATCTGAAACATTATATTTTACTGTCTTTGGAAAAGCTCAGAATTGCTTAGGGTATATGAAAATTGCATGATAAATAGCTCTACATTTCTATAACGCCATTATCCAATGCACTGTACATTGTGCATACATTCACCCATTCACACAGTACTGTAGAGTCAAGCATGCAAGGCATCAACCTGCTCACAGTGAGGAGTTAGTGAGCTGTGTCTTGCTCAAGGACGCTTTGACACAAATCCAGGAGGCAGGGATCAAACAGCGAACCTTCCGTTTCACAGTTAACAGTCTGATAGTACAGTCCAAGAAGATAATGCTAAAAGCACAAGACAAAGCCCTGTGGGGCTTGTTTCCATTTAGGAGTTGTAGCAAAATGTGTTTTGAAGAAAACGTAAAATGGCATGTATAGGCTGGCACAAATGGATGGTGAGTTGCGTCATGATCCAAGGAATCCTGTGGGAAATGTTTGATTGTATGACCCACTGTCATACAAATTGTACCGTCTCTCACTGGTCTACAGCCCTAATCCGCACTCGGTGTCAGTGCTTTATGCTGAATTCACACCAACAGCGGTATTCTGCTTCAGCGTTCATTATGTTCATTATGTCATGGGCTTCACTTCTGGGACACAGAGCGAGTAGACAGAAATTGTACTGTCCTATTATGCATTAATATATAATATATAGGTTGATAAAAGTGTTAACTGGGATAAGTAATGATAGTCACCTCTATTGGCTCTCCAGTTGGTGTCCTGACCTCATTCGAAAGTTCCATCATCCTTAATGCCATGAATGCAATTTGGACAGCATGAGTCTCACTTTCCTTGTGCAAGCCACCAGCTACACAGTAAGCATCGCCAATCGTCTCCACCTAAATAGGGTGCAGAATCAGCAAAGTGATTTGTGCATCACCAACTCTGTAGTCTTTAGGGTTTTGTCAACTTCGCAAGAATGCTTTCACTCACTGCATTCAAATTACATCGTCTGGCAGCAGGACAGGTACATAGTAGGTAGCAGGACAGGTACATAGTAGGTAGTTTAACTGAGTTGCGTAATTATATTCAGAAGCTGTTCTGCAATAATTATATAAACTCCTTGTGAACTGTATGGCCGCATTTAGTGTGGTGTGTGTTTTGGAATTATTTTGGAAAGAATAACTGAGCTACTGTACTATTATTTAGAAGTGACAAGGAATGACAAAGGAATAATGACAAATGTAATGGCTTAAGATGCTCAACCCATGGGGCCCATAGGAGAAAAATAATTGATGCCTTTTAGGTTGTCTTTTTTCCCTTGTGTGTAAATGTGAACAGGAGAGCACTCAACAGTTGTGTGGCATAGACAAAGTGAAACTATTTTTAGACACACACACACTTCAAAATCCTGAATGTCTATTTAACTCTGAGAGCGTAAAGAGTGTACACTCTCACCGTTAAATAGACGCTCAGGATTTTGCAGTGTCTGGAGTAGAAACAGGGTCTCGATGGAGCCTCAGACTTCCTAGTGTTTTACGAGATATTTGTCAAACATTGCTGCTCTCTCTGTTATGCTTCTGTGACATACTGATTACATTAGCCAACCTCCCTGTAGATTAGCAGCAGTTGGCAGAATGTAGTACCGTAGTTGGTTGAGGTACAAGGCACAGTCTGTCCTAAAATCATGTAAAACAAGATAAGTTAGGGAACTGTGTTATTTTGTACAAATTTTGGAATCAATATATTGCTAATCTATGTTGTTGTACTAATAATAATCTGGAGCAAGCTGCTTAGAAATGTCTGTCTGCGAGTGTGTCCTGGCGCAGGGCTAATCTTGCAAACCACTTTTTTGTTTGTGTGTGTGTGTGTGTGTGTGTGTGTGTGTGTGTGTGTGTGTGTGTGTGTGTGTGTGTGTGTGTGTGTGTGTGTGTGTGTGTGTGTGTGTGTGTGTGTGTGTGTGCGTGTGTGCGTGTGTGCGTGTGTGTGTGTGTGTGTGTGTGCGTGTGTGTGTGTGTAGATACGTCATAAATAACTAACGTCATAGACAGGCCACGTGAGGTCTGAGATTCACATGAAGCCAAACCCAGACCTGTTTTAGGAGCCTCTTATCTTTTTACTGTATACAGCCCCCTTATGGGTGAACTATAAAAAAGAGAGTCTGCACAAGCTAAAGGTGGCTTATAATGATGCTCCCAGGATTCTCCTGAAGAAGCCTAGGGGTGGCAGTGCTAGTCAGCTCTGCTGCGACTCTGGTCTAACCACCTTCCAGGCTCTCTTGAGAAACCTCATGTTCAGCTTTAAAAGCAGACTTGATGGGTCACATAATAACGTGATTAAGGTGTTGACTAATCCTAGGTTTAGTTTAGCACTGTTAGATACCGCGCTTTGATGTGGAAACATTGGTATGAGTGCCTCTTATAGTTTTGTATGTTTTTAATTGTTGTTTGTCATCTACTGGCTACGGCTGTCAATAAAGTTTCATTCATTCTTTTGCAAAGAAAGGGATAACTTGTATAGAATTTAGTGGATTAAGTGCTCTAAAAGTACTCGCCTTGCCTCAAGCCATATACTGTAAACTAAGGTTCAACTTATTTTATCACTCTATGGTGTTTGAAAATTAACTGCCCTGTTGTTAACGGCAGTCACGTGACGAGACGACCACCATTTAAGGGAGTTTATCATATACTGATTACTATCACCTGATGAAGGCCATTCACGGCCGAAACGTTGTGTCCTGATTGAGAATGGTGTTTTAAAACAATAAACACTGTTGGAGCAAAGACTGTGTGCGGACCACTCTGTATGTATCTACCTTTTGTCCAGCACCAGCAAAGAACTGGATGTGCGCAAGCCACCTGCTTCTTATATACTGTAAAGGTCCCTGCACACTGCTGCATTTCTTTTAAATTTTATCTGTGTTTTTCCTGATGTTCTGAAAAACGCGTCCAGTCTGCAATAACTGTTACAGTTATTAGAGAATGACAGTTCTGTCCTTCTTTAATGAACTACAGGATTTTCAAAGAATTTACTGTTCCTGATGAAGGTCTAATCGACCCAATAAAGAGCAACATTTTGGCAAGTGTCTGACAGTGTGCGGGACCTTTTCTTTGTTTTTCAAAGATACCCTTTTTAAAGAATTTACCGTGACATGAATATAAATCATACATTCATTGGAAAGGATAAAAATATCCACAAACATTCAAGTTGCTGTAATAAAAATGAAAGTGCTACACTGTAAAATCTGAAGTGGTAATTTAAATGGGCCCTTACGGTTCCATTTCTAGTTAAATTAACGTTCACAGTATGTGCTCGTAAATGCAATCTCATACAAAGTAAGAAATAAATTAACCTTTATCTTTAGTTTCTTTTAAATTTGAAAGTTCTTCTCGAGTCATCTGACTAAACTGGTGTTAAATGAGCCATTACAAAGGCCTGTCTGGAATTATAGCCTCCATGCCAAAATCTCATCATTAAACTGGCTCTCTTCTTCTCTTACTGTTTGATGGAGCACTTGAAATAAATCAATCTAGACATTCAGTACTGACAGCTAAAATATTACCCTTGAAGCTGTTATTAACTTACCTTATAAACATCAAGCTCCCCACAATGGTGGTCAAACCTGGTGTACAGCTCACTGAGCATGGTGACCACTTGCATTGGCGTACATCCTGAGCAAACAGCTGTGAAGCCCACCAGGTCCGAGAACAGCATCGTAACGTGGTCAAACTTCTTGGCCTGCACTGTCTGGCCCTGCCATAGCTGCTGTGCCACAGGGGCAGGAAAGATTGTGAAAAGGAGGTCTTCCGTCTTCTTCTTCTCTTCCTCCAGTGCTTTGTGTGTGTTCTCCAAGGCAGCTTTGGCCTTCCCAAGGCGCTTTTTCAAACCATCTTGGGCCTTGGCTTGCTCACCAACAAGAACCACATCACGGAGTGCATTGTGAATAGGGATGTCTGACAGGTACAGGCCACGGCCTGTTAGTTCTTCTAGCTTGTCCACACAAGGTGAGCCCAAGAACAGTATGGAGTTGGACTCAGAAGCGTAGATCATCTGACCTTTCAGATCCATGAGCTGAAAGGACAAAATGGAATGATAATAAAGTAAAACTAAGTCTAACTAAGTGTAACTATAACTAAGATTATCTATCGACATCCTGCCGACAGGCAAGAGACGGCAGAAATCCGTCCCGACGTAAAATCGTGAATGAATCGCCACAATGTGGAGTTGCAGGCTTTACACAGCAGTATTTTGAATTTAAATTATAATTATACATTTCAATATAATTTAGAAATATTAGGATACCATCCTTAGCTTTATAATCCTATTTCCATTGAATTTGGTCAAATGTCTCCCTTAGGAGAGACTGTCCCAAAATGGGGGCACTAAGTGCCGCTGACAATAATTCTTTGATGCTTATATATAATAATAATAGCCTACTCATATTTGATTATTTTTCTCTTTTTTAGTGCCAAAATAGTGCCATCAATTCAAATTCATTCTAATATTAATTATTCAGTATCCATCCACACTTTTCCTTTTTTTCCCCTGTACCCATAAATAAACAGCATGAGAATCATAACATCTTTGATGGATGAAATGGTTTGACATTTTCCTCTGAACTCCTCAGGGGGGGTTACTGTTGATCTCTTCCCCAAGTATGTCTCTACGTAGCCCAAAACTAATAAGCTACTTTATCAAAATGATACTATTTTGAAAGCATTCAATTTGCTATTGATGTTCTTGTCACTGATGTTTATTTTCATGTCTTGACGTACAGCAGAGGAACCTACCTTCCCTGTGTTATCTGGGTTGGACGCCCCATTTTTAATCCGAATGATGAACTGCGTGTTTAACATGGTCAAAATGCCTTGAAAGGTGCACTTGATCTGGGGAGAGACAATAGAGAAGTGCTCTTGGAATACGGAGGGCCGTCTCATTCCTTCTGTCCTGCTCAGCCTCTTCCTGAGCCCATCTCCTATCTGTACCAAGAACAAGTCTTTGTCCAGGAACAAATGGAAAGGAAAGACGCTGGAGAAGAGAGAGGTGGGAAGGGTCCCTGCCGAAGTGGCCCGGAGAGGACTGGGACTCAGACTCTTGCTGTCCTCCACTGCCACTGTGTAGAGAAGACTGGGCTGTGGGCTGGACTGCAAGATGCTGTCTTTGGCCACAGCAGGGAGGTCCATCAAAACGTCCACGGTTGTGTGATACAGCAGAGAGGCAGCTGCTTTGATGACTCCAGGGAAGAAGAGCTCTGTGGTCGGGCTGGGATTGAAGTAGTAGACAGTAAGCAGGCCCGGATCCTTGTCTAAGCACAGCACCGAAGGTTCGTTTACAGAATCCGCTCTGTCCGGGGTTGGCAGCGCGCTGCTCTGTCTCAACAGGACATTGAAGCTGTTGAGGAAGTTGTGGAGGGCTCCCCCCACCACCCGCAGAATATGTTCATCCTCCTCATAACACATTTTGAAGAGTTCCTCACCAAGGGTTATTTTTAATGCATCCATTTTGATACCTGGTGGTTACAAGAAATGAAATGTAATGGGGTTGGAGCGCACATTACAAATTACTTAAAAAGTGTTGTGTGTGTGTGTGTGTGTGTGTGTGTGTGTGTGTGTGTGTGTGTGTGTGTGTGTGTGTGTGTGTGTGTGTGTGTGTGTGTGCGCTAGGTTTTTTGTTGGTTTTGTGAAAGTGAAATATCTGGCATTACCTGTTTTCCTAGCGTAAGTCTGCATTATGTCATGTATATGAGCTGGATCACTGCAACACTGATAGTCTGTATAGCACATTGTTGAACTGTAAAGACAACGAACATTAATTAATGCTAACCCAGAAAGGCAATAATGAACATAGTTTTTCATTATGCAACATATAGGCATATACCTGAATGTGGCATATTATGTATAGCTGCATATACTTGCCCTGTATTGACATACAATAAGAGTATCATATTTTATTTGTGTGTAAAATGAATGTGTTCAGTGTCAAGTGTAATCAGTCTTTAGAAATGTCTGTTGAGAGATGTCTGTAACTATCAACATCAAAACATCCTCTTGACAGCATTGTCTGCAATCTTGTGACAAGCATTTTTCAGCAGAACTTATGCTTAATCTCATATTCATAATCATAACCTAAATTATATTAGTAGGTATCGATGTAACTTTTTTGTACCTGTATAGACTAGGCCTATTGCTTATATTGAATATATTGAAAGTCAACATAATTGACATTTAATCATCTTACCCATCATTGTCCAGTCTATGTGATGTTATCCTCATCATTCGGTGAAGGGCAGTATGAAGTCTTTGAAGCTGTATAACAAAATGTTCTGCAAGTTAAAGACCATCATCTTGCCAGATAGGCTAAGGCTAAAACAACCTGCTGCATTACATTGAACCTTAAAAAAGGCGACCTCGACAGCTGTCACGTACATTTCATTTCATGTGAGTGTACGTTGTATATAACTACAGCCAGGCTATACCTAGAACTATTACCTAAATTTGACAGAATACCCCCGACAAGACGAGACATAACCTAATTAGTTTTAGGTGATCTTCGCAATTTATATTAAAATTTAACAAATCATAATTAGGGTTGAATTATTTAAACCTTAAACCTCACCTCAGGACATGCCAATTTGCGGATGCTGTCTCCAAGTGTATGAAGATTAACTTTCGATCTGCTAATTTTCCGTTGAGGGGGATCCTCTGATATTTTTCCATGCACATCCTTAGAAATAGGCAATGCATCCGCGGCGTCAACTGAGCAATCCTCAAAGTCCCCCAGCTCATTTTTGGCGACGTTGGAGAAGGGACATTCTCCGGATATTTGCAGTTCTTTCAGTTTTGCGCAAAACATCTTACTATTCTATGTCTATAGGCTTATGAGATACCTATCCTGTCTCTCGTAGAAATTCCACCATTCTCCAAAAACCTCAGTCCATGCGCTCATCCTGTGTACCGTCCTTCCTCTCGGCATACTGTCAAATGATCTGACTGCCAGTGCCAACACATTCTGGGGGGAAAAACCCGCATAAAATATTAATTTAAATTTACACGGTCAAACGATGAGAGTGAACTATACCATCAATGAGAAACTAACGAAAGCACCAGTGAGCCAATCCGTGCGCAAGTAGGTTGGCATCCCAACAACCTATCATCAGCATGGCATCCCGACAACCTATCAGCTGCAGACAGTGAATTGGTTTCAGGACTCATCATCCATCGCGTGCAATGGGCCGTTTAGAGATAACATTGGAAGTGGGATTGGCTTGGAGAAGACTTTGCCCCGACATAACGGTTTAAATAATTATCCACAAACTCATCGAATTATACATTTCTTATAGGCCTAATTCAACGTTTTTTTTTTTTTTTTTCTTGTTTTTTATTTTGGACAGTCCAGACAATCTGCAGACTCTATAGTCATGGTTGGCTGGCTGGCCAGGGGGAGGCAGTTTGGAGACCAGGATTACTGCATGTTTTTTGTGAGGGTACCACCCTAGGGCCTAGGGGACACGGGGAGAACATACAAACTCCACACAGAAAGGCCCTTTCGCCAACCCCGCCTCGGGTATGGGCACTGATGACGCGGAGGAGAGGACAAGCCGCCAGCGCCCACAGCGTCAAACCTTCTAGCTGTGAGGTGACCGCACTACCGACTGTGCCACCGTGCCCCCTAGAATATCAACTTTTTAAATAAATGACTCGTGGGTTGCTGATGCAAAGGAGTAGCCTAGTCATGACAATGACTTTTTATGAGAATATTTTATTTAGAAACACAAAGCACCAAACCAAAGGAATATAGGGAGGGGTGTGGTCCCTCTAAAATACTAGGCTGATATAAACAATATAACAGAGAGAGCAACATAACACATAATTCCCCCCAAATCACAACTTCAATATGACAATAAAAAAGTGTGTGCGCCCCGAGGTTTACTGGGAAGTCTCCCTCACTAAAAGTCCACTGATCCCAGGACGCTATACACAGCCCATGCACCTGAGGGGGTCCATCTGTACCAGTAAGTTAGTAACCTATACGTAACTCGCCCAATAGAAAGTCCAGAGGTCCTGAGATGCTGAGGCACGGTATGGATGCTCTAATGCCCCAATGATGGGGCATGATTTGAGCCTGAGATTCAAACCCAGGTCTATCCTTGCCCCACACGTGGCAGTGTAGCAGTGGCTCAGAGTCTCTACCTGATGACCAAAAGCCTAATTTCTGATATCTAGGGGAACTCCCCATAGGCTAATGGTTATTGATTGATTGATTGAATAGTTTATTAGACAGAATGTATAAACAGCAACAGAGTACAGTCAAACACTAAAAACGATTGGGGTCAATTGTTTCCATTCAGGCCTCTGAACAATACTTTGTGCACTTAGATATATTTCAATAAAATGATACAGTGTACACATCAAAAGAAAACAGATGTGTGATATTTGTTCTATTTTTTGGCCGAGTATTTTAGAAATGTAATTTTTAGAAATCGCAGTGAAGCAGTCATTCAGAAATAGTGTTGGTTCATAAGCTGGTCCATGCACATGGCTCTCATTCTCCAATGTAGGCCTATTCCACCAAAGTGACCAAACTCACAGCTGCATAACATAACGAGTCTGCCGTCTGGAATTGCTGGATAGCCAAAATGAGGACCATACCTTGGTTCGAATCCTGGGTGTTACAATGGAGCTGTGACCCGGAATGGGTGTCCCGTGGGGAGGTCAAAAGGTCATCAAGCCTCTGCTTGACATGACATTACACTTGCCGTCTACGATATATAACATATGCCTTGCTGTCTTTATCTAATGCTGCTACTGCAGACCATTGAATTTTTTATTGGCCACTTTTATTTGGAGCAGTCCTTGGCCTTGCATCGATCTGCACCTACTCTCTTGTCACAGTCTGAATCTGAATCATTGTGGATGGCCACAGTGGAGAGATGGTGCATTGTGGGCACCAGGCAGGGTTCCTTGGCAGATCAGTGAGTTCACGGAAGCTCCCACGTTGATAAGGACCTTAATTGGACTGTCGTTCAGCTTGCAAAAAGCAATTGGTTTTGATAGCACATCAGTGAGCTGGAGCCTGGATGCAATCCTACCTGGAGGGGAGAGATCAGATGGTGAAGGTGAACGGAACACTGTCTGACACTGATTCACTACACCACCAAGATACCCAAATACCCATGTACATGTCAAAATACTTCCTTAATGTCAACGAAGTCAACACTCACAACACCAGAGGGAGTTCAACAAACGATGTGCAACCCAGATTTGGCTCAAACAAGGGATTCAATTCATTTTGCTCCTATATGCCACTAAAATGTGGAACGCCCTAGTACCAACAGCCATTAAGAAATGTGAATCCCTAGACTCCTTTAAAACTGCTCTCAAAGAGCACCTACGGATGGCTGCAATTCGACAATGGCTTTCGAAGAGTCCCCCCAACCCTTTTTTTCCCATACTGTGTACATGTTTTTCCCTTGTATACTTTCTTCATATGATGATTTCCTGTTTTTCATAGAAGTGTATATTTGTATGTCTTTAAATGTACTGATGAATTGAAAATGGAGAACCCTGCTGTAAACAAGTCTTTAGTGCTTTTCATGGTTTCAGCCTCGTAGCAGTTGTTTGAAATGTACCCATACATACTGTGACTAAAAAAATCAATCAATCAATTAATCATTCAATGCCGATATAACCCTTTGGCCTGGACTATCTGTATGAGTGCAATTGGTGGTGTCTGTGTACTCATGCATGGGCATTCAGTAACCTAACCTGCCACAAGTCCCAGTTTTCCATGTCACCTATTTCGTGTGTATGCTGACCTATTTCGTGTGTAGCGACGACACTACCACCTGCCAGTGGGGAGAGCCTGGAAACCAGAAAAAATATATAGCCCTCACCCCTCAGCAGATTTGCTCTGGCACCAATCCGTTGTGATTGGATTTCACTCCCTCCTAAGTAGTGCGGTACCATGGCAATGTACATACCAGCTAGTGAGGAGTCCCCACCAAAACAAAGGGGGTGTTAATCCGACATCCCATTAGTCCAACTACGTGGCAGGTTAAGACTCACGCGTGGCTTCTGCGTGCGGTTAGTGTTAGGGTTTGGGGATAGGGTTAGTATGGGGCTATATGATCGGAAAATTGGGTAGTCAGATTTATGGATGTCGACTTTATTGGGACGTTGGACTAACGCACCCCACAACAATATGCGAAGTATATGTGCCCCATGGCAAACTCATCCACTAACTGCCCAGGACACTACAATAGGTTTATATATTTCCCTTAACACTGCATGGCTACAGCACACCTATTTAAATTTGACTCTACCTGATGATGAAGTAAATAATGGATGGGACAGATACAGTTTCCCTTACCAAAGAATGGGTTCACACAAGACAGGATATTTTACAGTGTTTAGTTCAGTTTTAGACAAAGCTCTGGCCTTCATCAGTGTCTATGAAAATAAAAAACACTAATGTCTTTTTTAATGTACAAATCGTATATCAACAAGCAGTGATGAGGCCTGGAGAGGACTGAAATACTTTTGGCCAGAACTGATTTAAACATTGTAAATTATACTTGCTAGTGTTTTGAACTGACTTTGTCCAAGGATTATGCACTATTTTATTCAGCACACAGTGGGCTGCATTGTTTTCATAATATCTATTTTTGAGGGGCTCTACCCCCTCCGATGTCTGGCTTTCACGCATGTGGCAGCCAGGTCTATGGACTTTAATGTTTGCCCCCCCCCCCCCCCATGTTTAAAGCTTGCCCCCTGTGACGTCATGTGTCAGTCACAGTAGCCTGGGCACCATTTCATTTAGGGTATATGATCCGGTCGGGAGCGGATGATATCGTGACGTCATGTTGTAGTATTGTTTCATGTTTCGTAGTCGACAGGCAGGAACAATCAAACGGAACTTCCTTTTCCCTCAAACAGATTTTTCTCAATAAAAGCTACAGGCTACGAGAGCTTTTATTGTTATTCCGGTTTGAGGGAAAAGGAAGTTCCGGAAGATTGATGACTACAAAACAATACTACAACATGACGTAGCGATATCATCCGCTCCCGACCGGTTCATAAACCCCAAATGGATTGGTGCCCAGGCTACAGTGGTAGTGACTGGCACAGTAGTGGTATAGTAGAATCAATCTTGAGATATGGTATGTCCAGCTGGTTTGGCAATGTAACTGTGAAATACCAATTTCAAATAAATAGGGTAGCAAATGGAAGATCATGGGCATGTCCACCCCCCATCACCTTCCAGGCCATTTCTGAACAAGCAGACAAGACAAGCTTTAAGACAAGCTCGGAATATTGAACTGAGAGTACGAGCTAATCACCTTGAACCTTGGCGTGCAGGTCTTCTTTCTCTCAAGTTAGTTCATCTGTTTCTATGGCTTCATTGTGCATATTGCGTATAGCTTTCTTGCTTTTATGGCTTGGCCCCGTCTTATTGCATAATTTTATTTGGATTAGTACTATATATTACATCACAGACAGACAGACAGACAGACATACAGGGGTAGAAGTAACAGCGTCTTCGCCATATTTGGCGGCTACCGATAGTAGAAGAGATTGCACAGAATTTTGCAAGCCGTTTAGCTGCTTTTTTGGGCATCCCAAGTTGTTGGAAGCCTCTTACAGTATATGTCCTAGGCACAAGTAGATTGCACCTGTAACCTAGCTCTATGATGGTCTGGAGGAGCGGCTGGTATTTAATGATTTTGGTCATAAAGCTAGAATCAAAGGTTCAGGCCACTTCAAGAATGAAAACGGATCTGTTCTCTTCATTGACAACAATAACATCTGGTGTCAGTGTTGTGTTAGCAGAGAGATGTGCAAAGAATTCAGGATTTTCAGTACCGAGTTGAAACATGGAAGGTTTGACACAGGAATGTTTGTACATTCTCACAGACAGTGTAAAATGTTTAGAGTATTTTGTTATGAGATCAACTATTCTGTCGTGGCATGCTATGTGCCCTTTATAGGCATAACAGCCATTCAGAATGTGTGACATAGTTTCTGTAACAAGCCCTGTGTGATGCAAGCAATGAGGTGCATGGGTGGAGGGGAACCAGAGGGAAAGGTTGATGGTGGGAAGGTGGGAAGGATCTGTAACCTGGCTTTTACTGTAAAGGTGATTGATTGATTGATTTAAATATTTATTAACAGTTTTCAGAATTACAGTACATTTCAAGCACAAACGCAATACAAAGACTGTTAACTGTAAGTCGACGACCCAATAAAGCATTACACTTGTTTACAAGAGGGTCCACCTTGTTCAATTCATCAAAATACAACACACACACACACACACGCGCACACACACGTTACGTATGGGATATAACAACACTTAAATATTTGTAGGGAGTGCTTCTCCTTCAGACAGTGGGTTTAATGGTGTATATATTTCACATCTGCAATCTTTGTTCTCCCTTTTTTACATTTTTACCATGATTGGAGTGAACATAAAAAGACTTCCTTTTATGAGAAGTCAGATAATTCTCTTCCAGTAAACTTGTAAAGCATGACGTTAACAGTTAATCTCCATACCAAACCAGACAGCACAAACACCAAGGATGTCTTGTATTCATCATTGATGTATTTTCTTTCTTTAGTCATTTATGGTATCATAAAATGTCATGACAACATAAATAACTAAAGAAAATTATGTTCAGTCTTTGCATGATAATTTAAGATGCAAACAATAACTGGCATCGACTCAATCATAATCTCTAGTCTCAAAGTGACAGGAAGGTCTGTTCAGGCAGGAGTATAATAAATATAAGGTTCTGCTAAATGCTATCTGGGGGAAAGTGCAATACTTCTCAAATGTGACTGATGCACAAATCATGCATTCTCAACACGTTTTGGTTGTAAATGTGATGGCTGCCAGATTCTCAACACGTTTTGGTTGTAAATGTGATGGCTGCCGGATTCTGAACACGTTTTGGTTGTAAATGTGATGGCTGCCGGATTCTCAACACGTTTTGGTTGTAAATGTGATGGCTGCTGGATGTCATCCTGCTCTAATGCTCTGTACAGCACTCTTCGATCTGTATCAATTCAAGTATTTAGTAGCCTATAGTAAATTAATTACATCCTAATTTTCCCCCAAAATAAAACCAATCAATAAATAAAAACGTAGTGATTGTTATGGAACTCCAAGTGAATGTATAACTGGTTGAGTCTTATCAGCGTTGTGATCATTGTAAACCACTAAACCTTTTTACAAAAAATGAAAAGGAATATGCTGTTTGCAAAGGTAAATCCACCCCTATCACTTTGGTCTTTGGCAAACATCAATTTGGTTTGGTACACATTGTAACCTTCAGAAGCAACTTAATTAGTTGAACGTTTTCAAAATGAACAATCACAGATTTCAATATAATAAAGTTAAACCTGTTGGCTGTTCTAGAGAGGAGCCTCAGTAATGAAACCTGAAGCAAAGTATTAAATAAATTAAAATATTAATATCAAACTATCTCCCTCGTTGCATTAGCAAGCACACACAAATTGTATTAGACATACTCTGATATAAATAAAATAAGCCTATCGAATGGGTACTTGTAGATACATGTGATAGGCTACATGTATGGATGAATCCACAATCTATAACGGAATATAGCACTAAGGTATAGCCTTTCCCGGCCCTCACTGTATGTATGTTTCTTTTTTTTTTACCTCACCTATGATGATTTCCTGTTTTTTGCTATATAGAGTAGGCCTATATTTTTACGTCTCTAATTGTTATGATTAATTGAACATGGTTGGCCCTATTGTAAACAAGTGTATGCTTTATGGTGTCGTCCACAGTTAACAGTTTTGTTTTGAGTTGTGCTTGAAATGTACTGTAATTATCTGTAAATCTGTTAATAAATTAATCAATCAATCAATCAAAAGCACCATTTTCTAAAACATTTTTTTGTATTCTTTTTTTTATGTAACCCCCCCCCCCCCCTCTCCCCTCCTCTACTGCTCCATCAACACACACGCACGCACTCAATTGCTGCCCTGCATTGATATCTAGCGTTGTCCCTCTACCACCATCTAGTGATAGCAGAGGAATGGCGATGGCGACGGCGTGGAGATTATATGGTCAGTAACAGTGTAGACTGTAGACAGACAGTGACTGTAGAGTGTAGACTGACTGAGCCATAAGCGGTTTGTTTGTGGTTAATTGTTATTGTAGTGATACGTAAAAAAGGAACATGCGACATGATATATTATTAAGTAATGTTAAGCCGTTCAGAAATTGGAACTACTAATTATGTGAGAAGATTTGGTTTGGTCTTGAGCTGTGAGCATGCGCACATTTAAACCCGGAACTGACCTTTCGGGTTTCCCTGGGTTACCGTCGTCAACAACCACAACGGGCTCGCTGACCGTGGTCTTTGTCGTTGTTTTCAAAGCTGCATTAAAGCCATTTACATTGATAGTGATGATTTTCTGGCGTGTGAGGCGGACAGAACTTGTGTAGCTTACAAAGCTAACGGTAGTTGTTAGCTACTCGTCTCAGACCATAGTGTCTTAATTGTCCTTGATCTTGTTTTGAAAATGACCGAGAGAGAGATCAGGACAATGGCTTACACCAAAAGCCCCAAAGCGTCAAAAAGAACAACGTTTCAGGTAAATAGTCAATTTGCCTGGACAAGCGCTAAAAGGAGAGGAATGCATATACTGTTAGCATTCTTGGTGTGTTTATTGTTACTTACTATTATCAAATGTAGTTAACTTGTCTTGTTGTGTTGTGATATGGTGAAATACAATGTCTCTTTCTAGGGTGAACTGGAAACTGCAGTCTCTTCTAGGTCAAGGAAAAAGACCACTCAGTACACCTATTCAGATGAAGATGATAATGGTAAGAAGAACACAGAACGCACGTATATCGAATCGAACACCTCCGCTCGAGGTGACGTCCCATATGGGGCTAGCACGCAACAATCTTTTAACTGTAACGGCTTTAAATCCACAAATTTGACAATCTAGAAAATACAAAATATATTAAATACTTTCAGCATTTCCGTCAGAGTATTTCCAGAGCATTTACAGTCAGCGAGTGTAATCATTTATAGGCCTATTATTGCAAACACAGTACTGTTAGCAATGAAGGCATTGAAGGCAATATGTACTAGCTGATACCAATAGGCGTCCTGGGAAAGCTTGTTTGGTTGTCCTATATTACTACTTAATTAATGAATTGTAGTAATAGGTTGTTTAAAAAAACAAACAATATAATTGAATTGTTGCAGATGCATTTGGGAAAACATGGTTTGCTCTTAATAGTTCCTTAACCATTATAATGTTCTCTTGCAGATTTCTTGAAGGACCTTCTCAAATCAAGAAAAAAGAGGATTGATGCATTTGCAGCTATGAAGAACATGGCCAAAATGAATGACTTTGACCTGTCAGATGATGAAGGTGAAAACAGCAGACCTAAGAGAGTCTCATTCCTGAAAACGCAAAGAGTTGTCGCCTCGTCTGAAGATATCATGGCGTCAGATTCACACAAAGACGAGCATCTTCCTGAACCATCCAACAGTAACCAGAATGACTCATCTGACTCCGTGAGTGCTATGGATCGTACCCATTCTCAATCCCCAAGTGAAAGCCCTGTATTGCTCCCTGGAAGTTCTGAGCAGATGAGAGACTCCGTTCATGAAGAAGGAAGTAAAGCCAACAGTCCACAGCCATTGGAAACGAGCTCTGCGCACATCTCAACAGGTCTGTTTCCACAACGTACAGTACTTTGTCATGTCATAAAGAATCATCATCATCAGGTCTCTTGCTTGGCGACGGGGGCGACACCATGCGTATAGACCCAATCAGCTTCACCAATCTTCTCAATTTGGCTAGTCCAGTGCTAGGGGCTCGGCTTCAGCTAGTGACAAGCCCAGTTGGTGTAGGTCCCCATGGTGATGGTGTAACAGTATTATATAATTACACAAAATAGGACACAAATAAGTGCTTTTACCTGACTTAATTCTCCATTGTTCACGTGTATAGGAATACAGTAAATAGTGCATTAAAGGTCACAGCTCCTTTAAATATCCTCCTTTTGCCCCCTGTATAAATGTCCTGCGACACCCCCACCTCTTCCTTCTGTACTTCCGTCTTGGAATGAGGTGGGTGTCTTATTGAATTCTCTGTGATAACATGATAAGCATTGTACATTGTACTGTATTTATACAGTGTTTGTTTAACCCTGTTTAGAGAGAGGAGTTGCACTAAGAACTAACGTGGAGACGTGTTTCTTATTATTCATTGTCAGGTATGTTACGTTCTATTATTTGTTGTTGTTGTTTGTTACTGTCGCGCTAGCTAAGCAGCTTCTGTACTTCCGTCTTGGAATGAGAGAGAGGAGTTGCACTAAGAACTAACGTGGAGACGTGTTTCTTATTATTCATTGTCAGAATAAAGCTGGTTTCCAAAGAGTTCTGGGTCCGTCTGTCCATGATTCAACACAACGCAGAGAGAGACAGATTACACCGGTTACACTTGGTGCCGTGACGACCCGTTGCATCGCCGACCAGCGCTCGCCTGGTCCCCGGGGAAAAGCTGCCGAAACCCCGCTCCTCTCGTTCGTCCATCACCCCCCCCCGCACTGCAGCCCATCTGCCCCGCCTCCGTGGAGGCATGATCTATCGTGACGGTCAGTCTGTGCCTGGGGTTCAGTGAGTTCATTGGAGTTCGTCTTTGTTTCTTTTGTTTGATTTACTTCCATGGACTTTGTTGTTTTTAATTTTTTGGGACACGAACTTTTGGTTTTAACACCAGTTATTATAATTGAGAAAGGGAATAAATTAAAATAACATAGAAAGAGGACAAAGAAAAAAGAAAGAAAGGAAAAGTGCATTTGTTTTGATGCAATTTCCCCATGCTTACTTCAAGTCTGTTTATCTGAGTGTTTATGAGGTCTACAAATCCCTACATGGTTTTCCTGGGTTTTGGGTTATAATTTTATTTTATTTTATTTATCCTATTCCCCCCCCCACACACACAATACTTTGATTAATTGACATGTCTAGGGGAGACACTATTGATGATTTTACGATGGCTAGTCGTGACAATGCTGGGCGTGGTCGTATCACTGCTGGGAAGGGGAGGGCACAATGGCTTTCCATGCAAAATGAGAAGAGTGGGTCTGTGGGTTCTTTTGGGTGTTATGATGACCTGTCGATGATTAACTCACCTGTCCCTGTTGCCAGTTCCACACCATTAGCCCAGTCTGGCCCTGTTAGCAGTTCCACACCAGTTTCCCGGTCTAACCCTGTTGCTAGCCCCATGTCAATAGCCCAGTCTAGCCCTGTTAGCAGCTTCACACCAGTTTCCCTGTCTAACCCTGTTGCTAGCCCCGTGTCAATAGCCCAATCTGCCCCTGCTACCAGCTCCGTGTCCATGGCCCAGTCCGGTCCTGTTGGCAGATCCACACCAGCTGCGGAGTTCAACCCTCCCCCTGTCCAAATCCCTACCCCCACCCAAGTCATTACCACAGAGGCATTTGGTAGCATGATTGCTGATCTTGCGAAGCAGATTGGGGAGAACATCGCAGCCAGTTTTACTACCATGCACCAGCGCAGTAGCACCCAGCCGGCAGTCCCAGCCCAGCCCACCAGTCATGTTGATCCGTCCCAGTTGAGGGTTGTTGTTCAGTCAGAATCTAAGGCCCCGCCATATTTCAGGGGTGACCAAGCGGACACATTTTCCATCCATGAGTGGGAGGACATGATGAGATGTTTTCTGAGGAGGATGGACTGCAAAACGCATGAGGAGAGGTTGGAGCTTATTGTCTCGAGACTGACTGGAAAGGCTAGGGATGTGGTGAAGGTGTCGCTCCGCAGCCGTCCTGGTTTGAATGCTGCAGATATGCCCACTGCTGTGTTTGACATTCTGAAGAGCAACTTCAGTGAGTTGACGTACTCCAATCTGCCCATGAAGGATTTCTATAGCACTGTTCCGAGAACTGGTGAGAGTGCCATGGATTATTGGATTCGCCTTAACAAGTCCGTGGATGCCGCAGATGAGTGTCTCCGCAGGCGGGGTAAATATGTGGAGGACCCAGGGGCTGAAGTGGTGTTGATGTTCATTAGTCACTGCCCAGACCCCAGTCTTGCCATGTTGTTTCAACTGAAGACACCTGAACAGTGGACTGCAGCTGAAGTCCAGGAACGCATTGATGCTCACATGAGGGGTCTGAGGAGAACAGCGGTCCAGTCCCCACATGTATTGACCTTGTCAGCTCACAGTCAGATGCCCATGGCATTTCCCTCCCATTGTTCTCACGGTGTGGAGCTGCAGCCAGCGCAAGGGACACATCATCCGGCTCTTGAACCTGTCTCTTCTGTTCCTGCCTCAGTCTATTATGGTCATTCTCAGCCCACCACTGCAGTGATGAGCCCCCAGCCTCCTGCTTCGTCCGCCCATCCCCCTACTCCTACTGTCGCCCCAGTGACTCCTACGGCCAGCCCCACAGTGACTGATTCTGGTGTTCAGCAGGTGGTTGCTATGTTTGACAAGGTCCTGTCCCTGTGCACTGCTTCTCTTGCCCCAGGTCAAGGTCCTCCCCATCAGTCTGGCCGCTCTCATCAGCAGTTCCGCCCCCGCCAGTCTGGCCGACCCCAGCAGGGTTCTCAGCCTTCGTCATGCAGAGTTTGTGGCTCTGGAGAACACTCAACTCATGCACACTGCAGGCTCTACAGGCTGTGCCACAACTGCTACTGTCCAGGACACATGAAACATGAGTGTACGCAAGCCGCTCAACCTGCAGCTGCCTCTGGTGCTGATTTAAACTAGCCCGCCCATGTTGTGAGAGGGGTAGCATGGGCAGTGACGCGATAACCCTCATTGAAGATCTGCAGTCCGTCTATGTTAACTGCTGCCGCAAGCTTCCTGATGATAAGACAGTAATCCTTGTGGGGTCACAGAGAGTGGGGGTAGCCAGTGATCTGTTTTATTCTCCTGTGCTCGTCAGTGGCCAGTCTACAATGAAGGGGATGCTTGATTCAGGCAGCATGTCTTGCACACTCAGTGAAGACGCGGAGGCTAAGCTGAGGTCTGCGGGTGTTCTTCTGCATCCTAAACCTGTGCCTGGGAAGGTGGTCCTCATTGGCTGTGGTGGCCTTGTTACACAGCCCAGATGTATCTATGATTTGGAAATGGACATTTATGGATTCAAGTTTGTAGTCCCTACATTCCTCGTGCCTGGGCAGAGAGATGAACTCATCATTGGCAGCAATGTGATCAGGCCCATTGTGAAGAGGATGAAGTCTACTGAGAAGTATTGGGATCTCATATCTTCCACTAACTCTGACCCACAGTGTGAGGAGTTCATCCAGCTGCTGAGTTGCATTAACCGCTGGTCTGAACCAGATCTACCGGATAGAGTTGGCACTGTGAGATTGAGACAAGCAGTCACTCTACTGCCCCGGCGGGAGTACTTGGTGTGGGGCAAGTTGCCGAGTGATGCCCCTGTGTCACCTGGGAGTACTGTCATTGTCGAGCCCACCTCTGCCCGATCAGCTCCTAAGAACATCATGGTGGGGCGAGTAGTGACACCCATGTGGGGTGACCGCTGGGTTCCTATGAAGGTCCTCAATCCCACTGAGAGATCTGTGACGTTGCGCCGAAATGCCAAGTTGGCCGACGTCTTCCCTTGTGTCGCCATGGAGGACCTGCCCCTTACTCAAGGTGTATGCAAGTCACAGACTGCTTCCCACCCTGACTCTATGTCCTACTCAGACCCTGGGCTCGACCCTTTACAGCAACTCAGAAGCTGTGGCTTGGCGGATGTTGATGTTGAGAGCTGTGAAGTGACTGAAGAATGGAGGAGGAGGCTGGCCGAGTTAGTGTTGACCTATCAGGATGTCTTCTCGAAGGGCAAGTTGGATTGTGGAGAAGCGCATGATTTTGTCCACCGTATCCACCTCACTGATGAACGCCCCTTCCGACTGCCCTACCGGCGTGTTCCTCCAGCCGACTATCACAAGCTGAGAGAAGTGCTATCCGACATGGAGGAGAGAGGCATCATTAGCAAGTCTATCAGTGAATATGCTTCCCCACTGGTCATGGTCTGGAAGAAATCAGGGGACTTGAGGATCTGCACGGACTTCCGCTGGCTCAACGCCAAGACTGTAAAGGATGCCCACCCCTTGCCCCATCAGGGAGATTGTCTGGCTGCCCTCGGTGGTAACGCCTTCTTCAGCACTATGGATCTGACCTCGGGGTTTTACAACATTCCCCTTCATGAGTCTGATAGGCGGTACACAGCTTTTACGACACCCTTAGGTCTGTACGAGTACAACAGACTTCCCCAAGGACTGTGCAACTCTCCGGCATCCTTTATGCGGATGATGCTCAGCATCTTTGGCGACCTGAACTTCTCCAGTCTCCTCTGCTACCTGGATGACCTCCTGGTCTTTGCCCCGTCTGAGGAAGAATCCCTGAAGCGGCTTGAGGTGGTCTTCTCACGTCTCAGGGCCAACAACCTAAAACTGTCGCAGAAGAAATGTCATTTTCTCCGTAGATCGGTGAAGTTCCTAGGTCACGTGGTAGACAGCAGTGGTGTCGCTGTTGACCAGGAGAAGGTGGCTGTCATTTCTGGCTTCAAGAAGGAGGACCTCATGGATGTCGATGGCTGTACGCCTTCTCAGCGGAAAGTGAAATCTTTTCTAGGCATGGCCCTGTTCTACCAGCATTACATCCCCGGTTGCTCATCTATTGCAAAGCCCCTCTATTCTCTAACGTCGGGTCAGAAGAGGAAGGTTAAGGGTGCCAGTGGCCGTCGGAGGGCTGGAACCTTCCGTAAGCTGACACCCGAGGATTGGACCCATGCCTGTGAGAAGGCATTTGAAGATCTCAAAAGCGCACTCCTCAACAGTGTGGTGTTGGCACATCCCGATTTTGACAGGCCGTTTATGCTCTCCACTGATGCTTCCCTAGATGGTGTGGGTGCTGTCTTGTCTCAGGTGCCTGCGGGTGAGGGGAAGGCAAGGCCGATAGCTTTCGCGAGCAAGTCTCTCAGTCGCAGCCAAGCCAACTATCCTGCCCATAGATTGGAGTTCTTGGCTCTGAAATGGGCTGTATGTGATAAGTTCAGTCACTGGCTCAAGGGTCATTCGTTCACTGTCTGGACAGACAACAACCCCCTCACCTACATCTTAACCAAGCCAAAACTGGATGCCTGTGAGCAGCGTTGGGTCTCCAAACTTGCCCCATACAACTTCGACATCAAACATATTCCTGGG
Organism: Protomyctophum bolini; assembly: GCF_963924005.1. Lineage (NCBI taxonomy): Eukaryota > Metazoa > Chordata > Actinopteri > Myctophiformes > Myctophidae > Protomyctophum > Protomyctophum bolini. Next base: position 19,230,575 of record NC_137864.1, read on the forward strand.
AGACTGAACGTGGTGGCCGATGCCCTCAGCAGAGATCCATTCGTGAAGCCTCTGAGCCAGCGCCTGTTATCTGAACCATACACTAAACTGCTGCAACAGGTCAGTGATGTGCAGCATGAGTGTGTGCAGGATGTCTTCCGGCTGACATGTCAGCCCCAGTCACTGTCTTCATCTGCTGATGGGCATGCTTCCATGTCGGAGGGGGACGTCTCCTCTATTCTCTCCCTCCCTGATGAGTGGGACACTGTCCCGAAGCAGCGTGCAGCATCTCTGGCTGGCCATCTGGCCACACTGAGCCCGCCAGGTTCCGACATGTTCCCTTCAATGTCCCTCACTGACCTCCAATCCCACCAGCAGCAGGATCCCGTTGTCTTGAGAGTCTGTTCTTACGTTGAGAGGAAACTCAGACCTTCCAGACGTGAGCGCTGCAAAGAGGACCAGCGAGTCTTGAGAGTCTTGAGGCAGTGGGAGAAGCTGACGCTCCTGAAAGGCATCCTCTACAGGGTCACGAAAGACCCACTGACTAGGCATACGAGGTTTCAGTTTGTTATGCCTGAATCCTTGAAGTCGGAGGCACTGTCTGGTGTTCAACATGGTGAACATGGTGTTCAAGCTGGTCATCAGGGTCTGCCCCGAACTCTGTCACTGGCCCGTCAGCGCTTCTTCTGGTATGACATGGAGAAAGACGTGCGCAATCATGTGAAGTGCTGCCACAGATGTGTTCTCAGCAAGACTCTGGAGCCTGCAGCGAGGGCCCCACTGCAGAGCATTACAACATCTGCCCCGCTGGAGCTTGTATGTATCGACTTTTGGTCTGCTGAGGACAAGAACAATAAGTCTGTGGATGTTCTTGTGGTCACTGATCACTTCACGAAGTTGGCACATGCGTTCCCATGCCAAGACCAGACGGCGAAGAGGGTGGCAAAGAAGCTGTGGGATAGTTTCTTCTGCGTTTATGGATTTCCCCAGCGTCTCCACTCTGATCAGGGTGCAAACTTTGAAAGTGAACTGGTTGCAGAGCTTCTGGAGTTGGCTGGGGTTGACAAATCAAGGACCTCTCCTTATCATCCCATGGGGAACGGGGGAACGGAGAGGTTCAACCGCACCTTAGGCAACATGTTGAGGTCACTGCCCCCGAGATCAAAACTGAAGTGGCCTCAGATGATCCAGTCCATGACCTTCGTGTATAATTGCACTGTCCATGAGACCACAGGGTTTGCTCCCTTCTACTTGATGTTTGGGAGGGTTCCCAGATTGCCGGTTGATCTCATGTTTAGGAATGTCCTACTGGATGACACTGTCTGTGACTTTGATGCCTATGTGAAGTCTTTGGTGGGCGACCTGCAGTCCGCTATGCTCCTGGCCCAGAAGAACAGTTCAGTTGAGCAGAAGCATCAGTCTGACCAGTACAATAAGAGGGCTAAGGGACTGCCGCTCTCGCCTGGTGACAGGGTGCTGGTGGCAAACAAGGGAGCGAGGGGGAAACGGAAGCTTTCTGATAAGTGGGACTCTGTTGTCTACACTGTTGTTTCCTCGAATCCTGCTCTCCACATTCACCGGATCAGGGACCGGGAGGGTCATGAGCGAGTAGTACACCGCAACTTGTTGCTGCCAGTCAACTTCCTGCCCCTAGATGACTCCTTAGCCACAGTCTCTCAGCCTGCCGCCAGTGGGTCCAGTGTTTCTCCTGTGACGGATCCGCGTGGGACTGAGGTGTCGGATGTGGATACAGCAGCAGCAACTATTGCACCCTCTCTGTCTGACTCACTCTCCTGCGTCAGTGATTGTGATGACCGCACAGCGTCATGGGTCCGTGGACAGTCCTCCACTGATGGTGGCTCAGACACTGCCAGTCTATACCCTCCATCCAAAACATCCTCCCTGGCTCCGGATGACTCGTCCGAGTTGTGTGCCCCCTCCAATCCACATGCCCCTCCCGGGCCACATGCCTCTTCGGCGCCAAGCCCCTCCCCTATGCCAGGCCCCTCCCCCGCCTGTTCTGTTTTACCTCAGGGCCAAGATGCAGGTTCCCGGCGCACCTCAAAGTTTGGTAGGGTTATCAAGCCTGTGTGTCGTTTGATTGAGTCTGTGGCTCAACTTGGAACGATGGTTGATGTTAATGTTCATGTGTGATTTTGTCGCCGGGTTTCTCCTGTGTGTTTTTGTTCTTTTCCTGACTTCCTCTTGATCTGGTTGTGTTTATTTTTTTTTGTATACTTTTATATATTGTGCCCACTGCCCACTTCAACTACGGCCTGGATATGTGTGGTGTATAAGGCACCTCATATTGCCTACGGAGTATTATGAGGTTTCGCTAGTCAAGCGGATCTCTGGTCTCTTAACCTTCTCATGGGTAGCTGCTATAGCTGGTCATTCCACTGTTGTGGTTTTGTTTTCCTGGGGCCTGTTTGTTGTTTGAGATGTGGGTTGCTAATTTTGTGTAATTCTGAGGGGGTGAATGTAACAGTATTATATAATTACACAAAATAGGACACAAATAAGTGCTTTTACCTGACTTAATTCTCCATTGTTCACGTGTATAGGAATACAGTAAATAGTGCATTAAAGGTCACAGCTCCTTTAAATATCCTCCTTTTGCCCCCTGTATAAATGTCCTGCGACACCCCCACCTCTTCCTTCTGTACTTCCGTCTTGGAATGAGGTGGGTGTCTTATTGAATTCTCTGTGATAACATGATAAGCATTGTACATTGTACTGTATTTATACAGTGTTTGTTTAACCCTGTTTAGAGAGAGGAGTTGCACTAAGAACTAACGTGGAGACGTGTTTCTTATTATTCATTGTCAGGTATGTTACGTTCTATTATTTGTTGTTGTTGTTTGTTACTGTCGCGCTAGCTAAGCAGCTTCTGTACTTCCGTCTTGGAATGAGAGAGAGGAGTTGCACTAAGAACTAACGTGGAGACGTGTTTCTTATTATTCATTGTCAGAATAAAGCTGGTTTCCAAAGAGTTCTGGGTCCGTCTGTCCATGATTCAACACAACGCAGAGAGAGACAGATTACACCGGTTACACTGGCACCAATCCATCGGGTGCGGGGGGCATCGCGGGGGAGTTTCCAGCTGGCAGATATTGGGTCAAAGTGGAAGATAACATGAGTGGGGTGTTCAGGGGGGAGTCTTTTGACGTGGCCGTACCTACCAACGCATCTGGCGCTCGGCTGTGCTGCCAGTTGGAACGTGGGGGGGCTGTTGGGCAGCGTGTTGTTGGAGACCTTGTTGGAGATCTTGCCATTTTATCCCCTCTATTGTGTGCAGTGCTCTGGTGTCGAAGCCATCAATTCTGGCAATTCTTGTTGAGAGGCCAAGTTTAGAGAAGGTTGGAGAGGACTGAGGTGTTGTAAATCCTTAGTTTGGTCTCTTGATATGGAGTGGTGTCTCCACAGCGGCTTCCAAAGTGTTTTCATGGCACTGGAAAAATATAATATTGCCTGTAAATATGTCACAACATTGGCTTGTTGAATGTTCAGCGTGTCTTTTTAATTTAAAAATAATTCCCATTCTTTTACAGATGCCATCGTTGAGGGGGAGCAGCCCACACCCAAACCAAGGACAAGAACCCGTGCCCCGAGATCACAGGGAATAGTGGACCAAACTGAAGAAGACACAGGATCTCCACAAAGCAGGGCCATGACTTCCTCTGTGTCTATTCCCCTCTCTAGTGATACAGTCAGCAATTCAACCACAGCCTCATCCCCTCGCAAGGCAACTTCCAGAAGCTCGAGCTTACCTGTAAGTGTCTTTGGTCTTATTTGTGAGGGGTTTTAAGACAGTATTTTAAATGCTATTTTCTTCAACAAACTGGTGCTATGTTTTTTTCCCACCTATAGGTGCCTGGAAGAGACCAGGTAGACTCAATTACGTCTACCGAAGCCAGAACTGAGCGGTCAAGGTCACTACCAATTTCCACAGTAGATTCTGGAACTAAAGGTACCAGCTGTAGAGTGTCACATTATCTGGTATAAACCCTTTCTATTTATTTTTGAGGGGCGCTAGCCCCTCCTATGTCCAGCTTTGATGGTTTGTGTGAAGACAAATATTGGGGGGGCACGGTGGCACAGTTGGTAGTGCTGTCGCCTCACAGCTAGAAGGTCCTGGGTTCGATTCCCGCTCGGGGCACTGTGGGTGCTGGCGGCGTGTTTCCTCCTCCGCGTCATCAGTGCCCATACCCGAAGGCGGGGTTGGCGAAAGGGCCTTTCTGTGTGGAGTTTGCATGTTCTCCCCGTGTCCCCTAGGGTAGGTACCCTCACAAAAACATGCAGTAATCCTGGTCTCTAAACTGCCTCCCCCTGGCCAGCCGTTGCGCCTGATGGAGGGGAAAGGAACTGGTTGGAATAACGTGTTCCTTCCACGCGCTACGTCCAACCAGGGAAACTCCCCCCTGTCAGGTGTAAAGGAGCAACTTGGACACTCAGGCATGAAGGGAGCATGAGTTAAGTCCGTTGCTCTCCCCAGGTTGGCGGAGGGTGTGTAGAGCCCAGGATCACAGTAGATGATTGGCACAGGGGTGAAAATGGGTTACAAAATCGTGGGATAAAAAAAATATATATATAAAAAAAAGACAAATATTGTCCTACTCCTAACACAAACATTGAATGCCATTGACAATGAATGGCCAGCTTTGAGTGTTTTGTGTAAACACAAACATTGAAGACAAAAGTGAGGACGCAAATTGTGATTGGCCAGAATGAGATGATGTATGATGATGTTGATTTATGATGATAAGAGCACCCCTCACTTCACACAGGTGTGATCTTTTTTCTTTATATTCCCATTTTTGTGGGGCGCTAGTCCCTCCTATATTCAGCTATTAGTGTTGATTTTCGTCTTACACAAACATTAAATTCCCATTGACAATGAATGGAGAATTTTACGTCATAGTGTCTGAGCAAATCGTCTATTTCTGTTTTACACAAACATTAAATTCCCATTGACAATGAATTTTACGTCATGGTGTCTGAGCAAATCGGCTTAGTATTTACTTTTGTCTTGCACAAACATTAAATTCCCATTGACAATGAAAGGTGAACTTTACGTAACAGTGTCTGAGCAAATAGCCACAGTGTCTATTTTACGCCATGATGATGTGATGATAAGAGTGCACCTTACTTTACATGGGTGTGATTTGTGTCCCTATAGATTACCATACTTCAGATGACAGTAAAGCCCATGAGGAAAAGTATTCAACGTCGTTTGAAGAATTTCATGTAAGACATTCATCACTGGATTTGAGGATTTTGTACCTTGTCAGGCTTCAGTGCCTATGGTTAAATACTATATATTTATTAGATTGTGGATTAGATTGCTACTGTAACTAATCCTTACTGCTGTGAGCACTTTAAAAACAATTATTCTTATTTAGGGAAATTCAGAGGATCACTCCATCAGTCGACTCAGTCATGGCCCTGAAAACTCCTCAGATACCAGGTAGGCAAATGCTTGTAGTATCAATGGAAAAAGGTACTATTGAAAATATTTTTTTTGACAAATATTCTTGTTTAAAATAGGACATCAAATGTACGTACTAAATCCCCCCGGAGATCCCAGAGTGTGTGCTCCTCAAAAGTAACATCCAAGTATATGGGAACACTGAAAGTTCTGGATCGAAAAGTGCATTTGGAGGACTCACAGCCAGAAGCAGCAGATTCACTCAGGGCTGCCATTTATCAGGTCAGATTACAGTTTCATTATATATTCTGTTTTGTGTCCACAGAATCAGAAAGACTTTATTGTCACTCCATTAAAGTACTTTGCTGTAATACCAAAACCCAGGCCCCTGGTATTCGTAGAACAAAAATATCAAATAAAAAGCGAGATTGGGATCCAAATTGGGAATCAAAATTTACAAACAGTTATTGGTTAGAAGTGAAGGTGAACGGGAAATCAGAAGAGGGTAACAGGCAGAGCTCAGAGACCGAGTTTTGTTCATCATTCACATTCAGATTGAACTCCTGTCATGGGCATCTGCGAAAGGGACAACTAACAACAAACCTCCCCTACAACCAAGTGTGCAGAGTGATGAGCTAGTCCAAGATAATCATCTATACACCGCACAGTAGGGACTAAGAGTATATCAGGAAGTAAAAGACTACATGGTGAGCTAATGACTGGGTCTGAAATTATGATTGTGGGTCAGACTTTTACTGTCTGCAGTAAAAGTTGAAGAAACATGCACAATAAAAATACAAAAAGATCGCCAATATCATTGTTAAGCAGATGCACTTTATCTCAAGTCTTATCTCTTAAAAGGTGGTGTTTATATGGAGACTAGGTTGGCGGAGGGTGTGTAGAGCGGTCCAGGCACCTTGGCTGGTAATCCAGTATGGCAGTGTGCAGCGGGTTCGACTCCCGATCCCGACGGCCTTTACTGCATGTCACCCCCCATCTCTCTCCCCATTTCCTGTCCCTCCATAAAAACTATAAAATAAAGGCGAAAGCCACAAAAAAAACATTTTAAAAAAACGAGGCAGAAAACAGTTTGCGTAATCAACGTACCGTAGGATCTAGCATCTTCGCAATGCTTTTGTCTTTTTATCAGTAGTTCAGCAGGAATTTGACATTCATTCTACATCAGAGTATTTGTTGATATAATACACTATCTGGTTTTCTTCATTAAACAGGAATGGCTGCAAAAGAAAAAGGGGAAGTTACGAGAGAACATGCAACTCAAGACGCAAGAAGACAAATTGAAAGAAGAGAATAAGAAAAAGGTAAAAAGAAAAAAAAGAGGGGAAATATACCTTCCATGCGCCGGACCTCCCAGTCCCGGCAGAGTAGTTTGGAGCGGCGGACGGTGTGGCCCTGGTCTTTCCCTATTGGGAAGCTTTTCGTGGGTAGCTACTGGGACGTAAGTCGGGACTTGATCACCCCGGCTGGGTCACCTGAGTGAGGGGTATGATGTTGCGAGACCCGAAACCCTGATGACCTTGGTGACCATCACTGAGGATACGTCCCAGGTGCATCCATGCAATGTTTTTTTGTTTTGTTCATAAGACATATTATTCAAAACAATGTTGATGACCATCACTGAGGATACGTCCCAGGTGCATCCATGCAATGTTTTTTTGTTTTGTTCATAAGACATATTGAAAACTATGGGAAATACAAAACAATGTATGTTGCAATATGTTCTGATAATCTGAAAATCATACAATCAAAACGTCATGGCACAGGCATTTATTGTTTTACATTTATTGAGTATGTCTTGTTCCTATGACACCCACCTCCCCCATATTTGTATATAGCTATGCTCCGATCCCTTCTTTCCCCAGAGAACTATGTGACAACGAACCTGAGTATCAATGTACTTCTCCCATGATACAGTATAATGCATTAGACTTCTACAGTATCTTAGAAATAGTGTCTCCAACTCCTCAACATCCTGAATGATCCAGAATTCCTCAACACTAATTGGTTGTCTGTTTGACACTACAGCAAGAACAGGATAAAAGGGAACATGCCATTGCATCCTATAATGCTTGGAAAGAAAAGAAGTCAGAAACTCTCAAAGCAAAAGCCAAAGAAAAGCACGCCACCACCAGAAAAGAGCAAAGAGCGATTGAAGAGAAAGAAGAAAAAAAGGAAGCTGCCATAAAGGTCTGTGGTGATTTAATTGTACATTTGGGTTCATGGTAATATGCAATTGTTTGGCTGAGTAATGAGGGTAGATGTTTTTTTATAATCTTTACAGATGTTTGAAAAATGGAAACAGGAGCATGATGAACTGCTCAAGGAAAAGTACCGACAACAGAGAGGGGCTGAAAGTAAATGTAAGCTGAAAAAGCAACATACAGAAGAGGAAAGAAAGAAAGATAGTAACTCTGCTTTTTCAGCCTGGTGAGTGAATTTACTGTAGCACTTCTTTCTGACCATAAAGCTTTTTATACAGTTTGAGAGGTACTAAATAAGTAAGTGACTTTCTCCTAAACCATTGTTGTAAACAACCTTAGCATCCCCATTAATTTAATTTGAACTGTTGAATGTCAATCAAGCTTATCAGAATATTTATTTATGCTGCCCCCCCCCCTCCTCTTTCTAAATAATTTTAGGAATGAAAAGAAGAAGAATTTTGTCATGAAACAAATGACTGAAGAGCACAAGGAACATAAAAATAAAGTAGAGGAAGAGACCTACTTGAAAGAAGAAAAGGATAAAATGGCATTAGAGATGTATGAAAAGTGGTTGGTAAGTACAGTAGACAGTTGTGGTAATAACCGATACAAGTGTACACAAGGCACATGGTTTAGGTTACCGTGCTACTTTTCTTCTTTCTTTTTTTTCAAACAATTGTTAGATGATGTTGTTGATCAATTACTGCAGCAAGTCTCTCTCCTCTAAACTCTGTTCTTGGTGAAATTTCAAACTTTTATTAAATTCAGTCTTGTTTCCTTATAGGTCCTAATATCTACTATTATTAGGACAGGACTTCTGGTCAATTTTGTAATGACCGCCGACGTTGCAATCTCCCAACAGATAAAGAAAGAACGGGAACAAAGAAGACAGAGAGAAGAAAGAAAAATACAGGCTATCCTCGATGATGAGCCACCTCCTCCTTGGAGCCCTCCCAATAAAACCATACCATTTAGAAAATAATGTCCATCTTTGTGACATCTGTTAAGCCTGTGTGTTTTATTATACTAGCTACTGTAATCATTTCTAGTTTGATTCTTCAGATATTAGTTTAGATTCAAATTTGATTATTAGATTTTGTTTTAGTCTACAGTGGCAGTATTCGCAGGTTTTACATTTTTACACATCCTTGTTTTCCAGAGGTAAGATTTTGTATATTTGAGCCATATTTGTATAGAAACATCTGTATGTTTTGTAATTGTTAGGTAAGCTTTGTACTGGATGTAGAATCATTTGCAATCAAATGCATTTAGGCCTATAATGCAGTCAGGAATAAAAGGTCGCACTCTGTTTTACTTTGTTTTGTTTCATAACCATGCTCTGACATTTCTATTTTATTGGTCCTATCTATCTGTCAGACCAAACAGGCGCTGCTTTCCAATGTTTACAGCTTAGACTAGTATTTATACTCTAAGGTTTACAGACATTCAGAATAATGAAAAACAGGCCTGTATTCTGTTGTTTCATTTTATGTTTAAAAATAAAATATTTTCTTGTTTTCTCAATTTTATTTTGAAGAGAAAGACAAATGATACGTTAGACCCTCTTCAAACAAGATTTGTGTTAAAATATTTCAGAAATATACAAATATATTGTAGTTTTTAACAGATCTTTCAAATGGCCTATGTAAGGTTAAATTGGGAAAACTGATTTCGAAGCCACAGTAATTCATTTTTCCCAGTTACACAAAATGCAGCAGTGGGCGGGGATATGGGGCGGGACCAATTTCTTCGTCCAATAGAATGAAGCAAAAGGGACACGTACATGCATCACGAACAAACATGTCAGCTGCCACTGCTGCAACATTAGCTCAATTCATAGTGTAGCTTTGTTATTGTCATCCACTTGTTTTCACCATGGTAAGTCGGTAGCAGCGTTTAGTGGTGTTTTCTTGATTAAAAACGATTCTATTCATTCAACTACTGAAGTTATAGGTACTATAGTGAAGGCAATAACTCTGAGATGCTGATGTTTTCTCAGCATAGAGTTGTCAGCATCTGTCAATGTTCAGTTTGTTTACACTTTTTATGTTTGAATGGTAATATATGGTCAATATGGTAAGACATGCTCCTAGTCATGCTTCATTTGCATGTTTCAATACAACTACACAAATTGAGACTGGATGGACTTGACCATATGGAGGTCTTGATTCTCTCTCAGGTGCTTCTTGATTTATCGTCCCCTGAGACAGGGACCATTATGCGTGTAAAGGGGGCACTGGAGTTCAAATGTCAATTTGAAAGCACTGACGGTATGTTTGTCTAAGTTGTTGTACTCAATTATTAGTTAATCTAGGTTCATGTTCCAATTTTCAAAGTGCTTTTTTCCCCCTTTTTATTTTTTACATAAAACATTTATTACATAAATGCTATAATAATCCTTTGCCTTAGTCACCATTATAAAATATTTGTTTCAAATCCCTCGTGCTCAAATCCTGAATCCATACCTAAGCTAAACATGAGTATATGTTTTCTTCTTCCAGCATCTCTTGTGCACAAGGCAATCTCGAGAACATTTGAGACTCTCCACTCCCAAGTGAAATCGAAGTCTGTTGTATTCTTGGTCTGTGAAAGTCCTGTTATTATTTGGCCAAACCAAGATGTTTATGCAACACATGAAGAGATAACCCCAAATACACTGTGGGAAGATATCCTACAATGGATAAAGTAGGTTCTCAATTGTAGATTTAGATTTCACTGTGATCTCTACTCTGGCCTTATATGCCACTTCATTATATTATACAATCTTTTTATAGGGCAGATGAACAAGAGGGCACTAGCAAGAAATCTACAAAAAAGAAAGGCAAAATGATAACAGTGAGTTTGATATTTCTGTTCTTAGGGTTGATGGGGGGGGAGTTCATATGAGATGTGTTTATTAATCATTTTATTACTCTTCTTGCCAGTTTGCCATCTTGTACATCCATGTTTGTGTGCTGTAAATGTCTACACTTGTGAATTAGAGTGTCATCAATCTACGCCTGATGATGGAGGTGACAGAGCCAGGGCAGGTGGTCTTTGCCCCAACCCTCAGCAGAACGATACAGAAGCACCACTTCCTCAATACAACTCTGCCCATGGATTGTGTTGTCCACGTACCCAGCAATGAGACCATGACGTTGTACGTACACACCCACAAGAGTTTTAATTTTATTCGCCATACCTTGATCCAGATACTGCTGAGGCCCTATTTTATACTTTGCCAACACCGCTAAGGGTGTAACGATATAGTAACTGCATCGACAAATCGATTTTAATTTCAACAATCGAAGTATATCGAAGTGTAAACAGCAATGTTGACTTTGTATTGTTTTCGGTATCGAATTGTTTTGCAATGCAAATAATTGATTGTATCAAATACTAATTACTTGTGCGTTGTACAATTTTAAGATTTAAAAAAAAAATGGGTTTAAATATTTTTCCATTCAATATCGCTACACTTGTCTTGAACTACCAGGGTGAAAGTGGTTAAAGAAATAAAATATGTCATAAATAAATAAATTATACTGATACTGTATTACGCCTAACTATATTCTCATCCTCATTCTGCTGTTGCAGTGCCTGTGAAAACATGTTGGAAAAGCTAGTAGAGCAGCTTCATGAGATGGAGAAGGTTGTGCTGAGGTACATCAAGGGAACAGCTCTGCTGGTGCCTCAGCCACTCCACTTTCTCCTTCCCAAGCCAAAAGGCGGTGAGCTGGTGAGCATAGTTTTCCCAGCTGGACTGCCTGACAGCCAACTGGAGACACACCGCAAGGTAGGAGTTGCTTTTTTAAAACTTGCATAGTTGTTGGTATGTTATCACCAGTGGTGGAAAGAACTCAGCACATTTGCTTAAGTACAATTTTGAGTTTTGAGTATTTCCAATTTCCAATACTACTACTACTACTACTACTACTCCACTACATCTTAGAGGCAAATATTGTGGTTTTGCTCACAATGCATCGCATTGTGAGCTTGTAGATCTGCTATCTGCACAATGAGTACTTTCTACGTTTGATACTTCAAGTACATTTTGATGCCAATACTTTCGTACTCAAGTACATTTTGAATTCCAGACTTTCACTTGTAATGGAGTATTTCTATATTGCAGTATTGATACTATTACTGAAGTAAGAAATGTGAGTACTTTTTCCACCACTGGTTATTACACAGAATACTAATCATACTAATTACTAACCAGTAATCACACAATACTAATTACTAATGAAGTCTGTCTGTGTAGGAGTTACATCAGAGATTTGAGCTGCCAGAAGACAGGCCGTATTTCAGAAGAGCTAATGCCTATCATTTTCCTGATGAGCCCTATAAAGATTACCACATCCGGAACCCCCATCTGGCTCTGACGCATCCCAATCTGGAAGATGGCAAGGTTGGCCTTATTCCTACACTATAGCATTAATTAGCAAAAAATAAATGCAGACGAGAGAACTGGATCATAAATAACTAAAACATTGGCATACATATTCTGAAAACAAACATAAGATACTAATGAACCGTATTCTCTTCCTATGTTTTACTAGTTGTACTTGGTCCAGGGGATCTACAGCTACCATCACTACTTGCAGGACCGTATGGAGGACAATGGCTGGGGCTGTGCCTATCGCTCCCTCCAGACTATCTGCTCCTGGTTCCTGCAGCAAGGCTATGTCGACCAGCCTGTACCCACACACAAGCAAATACAGCAGGTACCTTTATAAAATGTCTTTATTTAACCCATTTTGGGCGGAACCCCCTTTTGGTGTTCGCATTATGTTATGCTTTATTTTTTTAATATAGTTTTTATCCCACGATTTTGTAACCCATTTTTCACCCCTGTGTCAATTCTAATGTGATCCTGGGCTCTACACACCCTCCACCAACCTAGTCCCCATATATGGGGGACAAGGGGAGAGCAACGGACTCATGCTTCCTTCATGCCTGAGTGTCCAAGTTGCTCCTTTACACCTGACAGGGGGGAGTTTCCTTGGTTGGACGTAGCGCGTGGAAGGAGGCCAGGGGGAGGCAGTTTAGTGACCAGGATTACTGCATGTTTTTTGTGAGGGTACCTACCCTAGGGCAGTGGTTCCCAAAGTGGGGTCCGGGGACCCCCAGGGGTACCTGAGGGAGTTCCAGGGGGGACCCATCTATTTTGTTCATGTTCATAAAGTGCTAAAGTGTTTAAAGCAGTGGTTCCCAAACTTTTTCATGTCAAGGACCCCCAAATTGACACTACTTAGCCCGTGGACCCCCATTTGAAAAGATATGCCAGGGACCCCCATAAGAGAAGACGTACACATTTAGACGTACACATTTAGACGTCTACATTTAGACGTCTACATTTAGACGTACACATTTAGACGTCTGTATACATTTAGACGTCTACATTTAGACGTATACATTTAAACGTATACATTTAGACGTATACATTTAGACAGTGTCCCCTTGAGTGCCTCCCCAGTGTCCCCCTGAGTGCCTCCCCAATGCCTCCCCAGTGTGCCCCCCGAGTGCCTTCCCAGTGCCTCCCCAGTGTTCCCCTGAGTGCCTCCCCAGTGTCTCCCCAGTGCCTCCTCAGTGCTTGCCCAGTGTCCCCCAGTGTCCCCCAGTGTCTCCAATAGCAATACAAGAGCAATAATACAAATTCATCTTAATGTATTAATCTTATTAATTAATGAATCTAATTAATTAATTAATCAAAATTGCGGCCTGTGCCCAGCACCATGCCAAAGCTTTTTCCTGCAGGAAACACTGCTTGTGGTTGTAAATATATTGTTATCCGTTTTGCGAGGATGAGGGGGTACCAGGAAAAATATCTACCCCAAAAGGGGTACCTGGTCCGAAAAAGTTGGGAACACCTGCCCTAGGGGACACGGGGAGAACATGCAAACTCCACACAGAAAGGCCCTTTCACCAACCCCGCCTTCGGGTATGGGCACTGATGACGCGGAGGAGGAAACACGCCGCCAGCACCCACAGCGTCCCGAGTGGGAATAGAACCCAGGACCTTCTAGCTGTGAGGCGACAGCACTACCAACTGTGCCACCGTGCCACCCATGTTATACTTTAGCTATTGAAAAATAGCAGATCTACAAGCTCATAGCGCGCCACCGAGTGGCATGCTACGAGCTTGTAGGTCTGCTATTTTTGAAAAATCGAAGAACGACTGACATAGAAACAGCTTTTTCAGAAAACTATCAGGATGTAGAAGACATTTTTAGAATCTGATCTCAGGTCGAAATTAACGAAGTTAAGACCTGATGCCGATTCTACGAATGCCTTCTAAATCAGTAGTTCTCAAACTTGTTTCGTAATTAAAAATTTGTCAACATTTTTCAAACACTTTCAAGATTTCTAAAATGTCCGAAAATAGCAGTCAAGCTCGCAGCATGGTACGAAGTGACACGCTGTGAGCTTGTATATCTTACAAGCGGTTTAAACAGGGTCACACTGCATGTACAGAACCATATTATTTCCACATGTGATTGTTATAAACATAAGCATGGCGGTATTTGTAACGGTTGTATTGTCGTTCTGGATTAAGAGCGTCTGCTAAATGCCTAAATTGTAATTGTATGCATATTTGTTTGTTTTGTTCTTCCCTCATCCAGGCTTTAGTGGACGTTGGAGACAAACAGCCATCGTTTGTGGGGTCACGGCAGTGGATTGGATCTTTTGAGGTCTCAGCGGTTTTGGACCAGCTGCTTGGGGTCACTTCAAAGATCATGTTTGTGAGGTATGTTATCTGGTCACGTTATTATGTGTGATATCATACTATGTGGTGACAATATGCATCTGATCACATCTGGTTACACTTTAGTCAGGGATCTGAGATGGCTTCAAAAGGCAGAGAACTGGCAAACCACTTCCTTACTGAGGGGACTCCTATCATGATTGGTGAGAAATAAATTATTACAATTTATAATAATAATGTATATATTTGATGTGTTATTTCCCATTAGTCCAAACACCTACACTAGGATATAATGTAACAATGGTGTATACTACACCAGCAGTTAGTCTAGTATCATCCTATTCAAATTATGGATTCATGTTAATTTTGCTAATCTTATTTGTCTATCGATCGATTGAATCGGATGGAAACTTCACCCCATCCCTCACTCTATGCTGGGTTGTCCCTTCCAGGAGGAGGAGTTCTGGCTCACACTATTCTGGGGGTTGCATGGAGTGAGACGACGGGGCAGATCCGCTATCTAATCCTAGACCCACATTACACAGGAGCAGAGGACTTGCAGTTTATCACAGACAAGGTAATGTTATTGTTTGTAACCGTTTGCATCATTTTTGTTCAGAATCTGTTTCTGTGCATCACACTGACATGGCAATGTGTGTTTCTTTTTGTTTTTTATTCAGGGTTGGTGTGGCTGGAAGGGACCTGATTTTTGGGATCAAACTGCTTATTATAATCTTTGTATGCCTCAGAGGCCCAAGGCAATCTGAGTTCATAATGGTTTTTCCTTTTTGGAATTACAGTACAGTACAGTACAGTACAGTATGTGCATGTAAAACATTGGAACCATAAGTTTATACAATGATGTATTATAAGATAAATGTTTATTTATCCCCATGTCATAAGCAGAAAAAGCAGTATTGGGTACAGGTAGGAATGGAAGAAATAAGAATAAGATACATTTAAATAAATAGATTAGAGGTCCCTGCACACTGCTGCGTTCTTCTGAATTTTAGCAGCGTTTTCCCGGCGGTTTTCAGAAAAACGTGTCCAGTCTGCAAGGACCTTAGGGGCTCGATTTTCGTCGCTGCTGTTACCCGCGACGCGGCCCGCAAGTCAGCTGCTGCCCGAAAATTATGAGTATAGGAGCTTGCTCTGTCCCTTAATGGGACAGAGCATCACCCACTATCTATTTTGCCGACACCGGTAGTGGAGTTTAAAAGCAGCCAAAATAATGTGGAAATGCTCCTGACCTTGTTAACAATCCTCAATGTCTGTGACTTGACATGGTTAATTTAGTCTAATATCAGGTGACTTAAGATGTTCTGAGATGGGGAAGTTGCAAGACTGCAAATATTCACTGTAACATTCTAGAAGAGTACTTATTGTGAGTCTTATATATGAACTGACCTTAATTTTGTATTTTTGTAATTGACAACATAGTTATAATTATAAATGCAATGTAATAAATAAATAAATACAGTAGTTTGTCATAATTTTACTTCAGGATCTTGAGGACTTGATTGATAAACAAAGGAATACAGCCCTATGTCCTCTAATTGTCTGTTGCTCAGTGATATGCTCTGTATTTGTAGAATGTCTGCTCTGCAATATTGATTGAACAAGTTAATATTACAACATGGTATTGCATTCCAAACACCAGTTAAGACCACTACAAGCTAAAACAACAATTGGTCAGACAAAAGTGAATTTAGAATTTAGGGAAACTTGCGTTGACTTTGTCTTTAAATGGACAACATTACCCTTGTTGTCCACCTTTGTCCTAGTATCCTGTGCGGTGAAGGTTTTATACAAGTGTGTGGCAGCCACATCCCTTCCCCTTGGGATGACTTGACAGCCATGCCAAGTGGTTGGGGTACATACATATACCACATGGGTGCAACTTCCTAAATGACCCGTCCTGGTTTGTTTCCCGACCAGCTGCGGCCAGACCATTTGCTGAATGTCATTTCCCTATTCTCCACTGTCAAGAAAGGATTAAAAATACCCGAAAATGTATTTAAGAAAGAAATGCCTCCCTCCCCTTACAGTATTTCTTCCAGCTCTACCTCCCTTGCATTGGCATGCAAATTCCATGACAGTGACCAGACAGGTTTATGTGGTGTATTCCTCAAAGTCCTTTTGTATGAGGGCATTGGCGTTTCATTGCTGCGTGTCAGTTCTAGGGTCTAACTAGGTTATTACGAAACCTCCGTGACAAATTGTGATTTCAGGGGACGCGCCTCAGACTAATCCTTTTCTTGTTAGAGATGCATTGGGAGGGCAGTTACTTTGACATAATAGAGCCACAAGGGAAACCCAGCTGATATGCTCTCATATGCCTTCACTAACTGACATGAGGGCTCATAAATATATCATATTTCATATGGAAATTCTGTTATAGTCAATGTTTTTCTACATTGTTGTAAAATCTAAGTTGAACTAAGCAACCCAAATTTGGAACACAATAGATCTAGTGATGCTATTGCATAAGCACCCTTGTTCAGCATGACACTGCCTTTTTTAAACAGATTGTGGTAGGTTAATATGTTTGTGTAACCTTAATTTTAACCCCTTAAATCTAATCAGGACCCCAGGAAGACTAGAGGCCCAGTCATGTGTCTCTAATAGGGGTCCAAGACTAGAGTAGAGGCCCAGTCATGTGTCTCTAATAGGGGTCCAAGACTAGAGTAGAGGCCCAGTCATGTGTCTCTAATAGGGGTCCTTCAATTAACAAACAAATATTGTTGGGTGGAATAATGCGGTTTACGACTTCAGGCCTTGTAGACCGGTGCACAAGCTCACAAAAACGAAAGGCCTGTGTCTAATCTTAATGGTTTATTTTAATTATTGTTTTAGTAAAGGAATGAAAGGCCTGTGTCTAATCTTAATGGTTTATTTTAATTATTGTTTTAGTAAAGAAAATAAGTATAGAATTGTTGTTTTTGATCATGCAAATGGGAAATATGGCATCATACAATTTGGTGTGAATATTCCTACGCCTATGTTGTGGACTCACTCAGGATGGACTAAGATCACTAGATGACTGACTGACAGCTGTGTTTGTGTGCGTGTGTGCGCGCGCGCGCGCGCGCGCGTGTGTGTGTGTGTGTGTGTGTGTGTGTGTGTGTGTGTGTGTGTGTGTGTGTGTGTGTGTGTGTGTGTGACCGGAAAACGTACCCACACAGTAATTACTATATGGACCAGTTACTGGTCCATAGTAATTATAACTCTATGACTATGGGTACTGGTCACCAGTACCCGAGAGAAATTACTATAATCACCCGCCGTTAGAGTAGACACTTATTTGGACCAGTAGATGGCGGTAATGCAAAAAATAATGCCGCGTGCAGCCGTAAAAATAAATAAATAAGTGCGTTGTCAGGAAGTGACGTTCCCTAGCTACACGAGTCAGCTTCAACTTCCTTCAATCATTATTTCCTGATAACAACAAGCAATGTCGATGTAAATCAAATTGTTTAGTGAGTCTTATATAGCTATAACTAGATACATACAATATATAGCATCGTATAGGATAGCAATATCTAAAAGAGATGAAACGTACATTGTTTTCTTTGCGGACCAGTCTATGGTGAGACACAGTACACTGTTAGCCAAAATTGTTTTCATACACTGTTACCTACCTTAGCTTACCTTTAACTAAGTAAAACGGGCATGTTGTTGTTTTAGCAGCACCATGAATGAATCATATGCTGTCTTGTCACTTGATAATGAGACCGTGGTGGAATGCACATGATGAAAAAAAAGATGATGATGACGAGATTACCTGTATTTATTTGACAGGTAAAGCTTCTGCGTTTCCTCTACTGAAGTTGAACTAGGCTAACATGTTCAACCCCAAGGTAGTAAAAGATGAAGTGGACCACTCGTTTTTTGATAGTGACTACAAAGACGTCGGCATCACTAAAGATGGAGGGATGAAGGTGGGCAAGGACTCAAAGGATGAAAAGGGAGGCTCGCCAGTGCCCGAGCCTCTATGTGGCAGAGAGAGCCAGAAGACAGAGGCTCTTGAAGGTAGTGGGCCTCCAAGGACAGATGAAGCAATGGTTCAATCATGTTTAACCAAAGGAGTGGAAACTAAACGGGTCAACTATGGATCAGAGGTAGAAGATATAAGTATGGCTTCAAGCATGTCATCTATTGGCTGCAATTCAGATAAAGTGGTCCACACCGGAAGCGACGTAGAGATGTCAAGCATGCACTCTAAAAGCCCCAATGAAACATTCCTAGTTTGGCCAGCTAAAGACAGCGCGGACGACGACGAAGATGGCTATCACCAGAGTCAAGATGAGAGCGACGAAGAGGAAGAAGGTCTGCCGTCCACTCACAAAGCATCTGGCCTAAAAGCGGGAAAGGTAAAGACCCCTAAGAAATTCCTGAGGAAGCGTCACTCCCGAACTTCATCGGACACAGACACAGACACAGATAGCTCCTGTGGCAGCAGCAGTAGCAGCGAAAGCTGTGCTCTGGAGCCCCCTGCCTCGACCAAGTCTAAGACAACGCCACCCTCCACATCCACCAGAATGAGGTCGTCTAGTGTGGGCCCGGCAGAGCCTAGAGAAAGGCCCCATACTCCTCCTGTGGCGGAATCAGAAGACTCGGTCACAGACGTAACGCCCCTCTCCACTCCTGACACCAGCCCGCTCCAATCTCTGGACCTGACGCAGGCAGTGGTGGAAAAAGTACTCACATTCTTTACCTAATTAAAAGTATCAATGCTGCAATGTAGAAGTCTGGAATTCAAAATGTAATTGAAGTATTCGCATCAAAATGTTCCAAAAGTAAAAGTACTTATGGTGCAGAATGTCTCATTTCATGTTTTCAATTGTATAAAAAATATTTTGAAAATAGCAGATCTGAGGGGTACGGTGGCACAGTCGGTAGTGCCTCACAGCTAGAAGGTCCTGGGTTCGATTCCCGCTGGGGACGCTGTGGGTGCTTGCGACGTGTTCTCTCCTCCATGTCATCAGTGCCCATACCCGAGGCCGGGTTGGCGAAAGGGCCTTTCTGTGTGGAGTTTGCATGTTCTCCCTGTGTCCCCTAGGGTAGGTAGTATAGGTACCCTCACAAAAAACATGCAGTAATCCTGGTCTCTAAAAATCCTGCCTTCCCTTGGCCAGCCGGGACGCCTGACGAGGGGAACTGGGTGGAATAACGTGTTCCTTCCACACGCTATGTCCAACCAGGGAAACTCCCATCTGTCAGGTGTAAAGGAGCGACTTGGACACTCATGCATGAAGGAAGCATGAGTTCAAGTCCGTTGCTCTCCCCAGATTGGCGGATGGTGTGTAGAGCCCAGGATCACATTAGATAATTGACACTGGTGAAAAATGGGTTATAAAATAGTGGGATAAAAAATATAAATAAATAGCAGATCTGCAATCATCGCGACACATTGTTTTGAGTATGCCTTGTAGACTGTCTATTTTCGAATGGCTGGAATGAATATACTGTAAGGCTGAAGTGGTTACTGTATAATAATCCAAATCTACAAAATAACTAGTAACTCAAGTTTTAAAATAATCGTAGTGAAGTAAAAGTACAATATTTGCCTCTGAGACGTGGTGTAGAAGTAAAGGTATTGGAAATTGGGAATACTCAAGTAAAGTATGAATACCTCAACATTGTACTTATAAGTACAGTACTTAAGTAAATGTACATAGTTACTTTTCACCACTGGACGCAGGGATCATCCAAAGTCAATGAGGCAGAGGACGGAGGTCTCAGAGAGCAGCAGCAGCCGCTGCCAGAGGACGGGCCATCTAGCGTCATTAGTAGAGCAGAGGAAGATGAAGCCTCGGATATGGATAAATGTGAGTCATGATTATGGATTCAGTACATTTATTATTTTGTTACCCTTCAGCCTTTATCGGCTTGCTGATATGCGTGCTGTATTAAAATGTTATTTGTGGTGTTTTCAAATGGTGTACATGGTGGAGCCTTGGCTTGTAGACTTATGGACAGGATGAAATTGGAATGCATGCTTTTGTTTTTGGTAACTGACAAACAATATTACCAAACCAGGCGTTTCCTGTCTCTTCTAGAATATGCATGCTTGAATCAAAGAGGCATTCAAAGAAAACCATGTTTTTGTTTTAACGTGTTTCCATTATTATTTCGTTAAGATTCTTTTAGTGTGGAGAGTCAGCTGGTGGATGAGCTGGTCTTTACATGTCCTGGTGGGAGGAACAGGAAAAACTACTCGTTTTCCAATGATGAAGTCCGCCGCATCGACCGTGAAAACCAGCGGCTTCTGCGAAAGTTGTCTGCCAGGTCCAGACCAGCTAGCTCAGTGGGTGTGAAGAGACCTACAGCTAGCTCAGTGGGTGTGAAGAGACCTACAGCAAGCACCGCACCTGGACCAGTACGTGTCAATCACAGTGGGCTCAACCGACACCGGGAGCAACAGCGTATTGAGAGGGAGAACCTGGTGAGTTTTGAACTTATAATAATCCTCTGATCTCTAAAAACGGACCCGAGTTGCACTGTAGGCTACTTGGTGCGCTCTTTTATTTCTTAAAAAAATCTACACCAAAGCTCTAGTTGATCTACAAGCTTGAACACATTGCATTGTGAGCGTGAAGATCGGCTATTGTTTTTAGCAAATGTTCCCTGCAGAATAAGGATACTGGACCCGTCTGAAGTGAGTGTTACTGTACTGTACTGTACTGTACTGTACTGTACTGTACTGTACTGTACTGTACTGTACTGTACAAGCCCTCCTCCCTGACCTGTCTGTGTCTTGTGTCTGTGTGTTAGGCTGTCCAACACTTGGGTGGTGAACAAAGGCTATAACGCTACACAGGGACCCAGGGACACAGGGACCCAGGGACACACACAAATAGCTGTCTATAGGAGTGGTTCCACCACTCAAATATTATCAAATTGTGTATGAAGGGGAGGAAAATATTTTCTTTTGACTGGGTGGGGTGTGGGGTGTTCAGCAGCATAGTATTTTCATTATTTGTTTTTTTAATGCCTTTTTCATGCAAAGAGTAGACCTCAGATCTTATGTTGTATCAGTGACGTAGAGTTTGTGGGGGCCACGGGGCCTCTGCCCCCATGAGGAATTGGACCAGAGGTCTCGGCCCCCATGAGGAATTGGACCTGAATATATATATATATCCGTCTCTGTGTTATATTGATTGATTGATTGAAATATTTATTAACAGTTTGCAGAATTACAATACTGTACATTTCAACTCAATACAAATACATTTAACTGTGAGTGGATGACCCAATAAAGCATTACACTTGTTTACGAGAGGGTCCACCTTGTTCAATTCATCAAAAACATTTAGAGACGTACAAATAGACAATTCTATGGACAATTCTAGGATTCTGATTTCACGGGGGCCAGTTTCGAATTGCAGCGGTCTGTAGGTGCCCTTTGAGAGTGGTTGATTCCAGGGATTCACATGTCTTAATGACTGTTGGTAGGGCGTTCCACATTTTGGTGGCATACTAGCAAAAATAAATTTGTCCCTTGTTTGTGCCGAATCTGGGTTGCACAAGGTTTGTTGCACTCCCTCCCTCTGGTGTTGTGGGTGTGGACTTCGTTAACATTAAGGAAGTATTTAGACATCTGCTTTAATCTGTAATTTTACCTTTAAGGAATGGGATCTGAGATCATAAATATCATTGTATGACTGCCCCTGAAATTTGAGTCACTGAAAAGTTCAATAAAAGATTTTGAAAATAAAAAATAAAAACGTATACCCCCCCTCACCCCACCCCCATAAAAAGAAAAACAAAGTATAGAGGATTTTATTTTATATCTGGGGAGTGACTGAGGCAGGGCTTCGGTGTTTATCACAGTATGAGCTAGTAAGTTTGGCATTACTACTGTAGTATCTGGTACTGGTAGATACTGTACAGGACAGCGGTGGCCTAAAGGAGCATTGGTTCCCAACCTTTTTATACTGAAGCAAGAAAATATTAACTCTGCATGTACCACCATAATAAATAACATGTATTTATTTAAGATACAGGAGCGTATACCAATAATGCTGATGCTCTGACAAAACTCTGTCTAATGACTAATCAGCACAACTGATAATATTTCTAATGTGATTAATCCGTTCTCAAATCTTCTATTAACAGCTAGGTGTGCTGTCATGCTCATTTCAGCACGACAGGATAGCCTCAAGTACTACTAGACTAGTGGTTTGGGTTAGAGGAGCGCACTTGTTGCTGGATTGGAAGGTTCCCGGTTCGATTCCCCAAACTGGCAGGAAAAATAAATCTGGGTGGGGTAGTGAATGGCATCACTTACCCATCCCCCAACACCACTGAAGTACCCTTGAGCAAGACACTGAACCACCAACTGCTCCAGTGGAGCTGTTCAGTGGCTGGTTGTACTGATTGATTGATTGATTGATTGATTGATTTATTTAAGTGTCATGCTTCTGAAGGAGCCCATCCCATATGGACTTACAGGACACTTTTTACAGTTTACATAAACAATGACAATAAATCAACATGAAAGTTCGCAGACAATGATCAAGTGAATACTAAACTGACTAATACTCCCCCGATCCTTACAAGGCAGATTACATAATATACAACATACTGTAAAAATTCACCATTAGGCCTATAACAGGAAACACATGTACCTACTTGAAGATTTTCTTCTACTCCAGGCTCTAGAAACAAACTGGGCTCAGGCTGTCCTAAATACTTCATTATTAAATAACCAGTCTAACTTCTGACTACTGCTGTGCTGTAAAACAGCTCACAGGTTTTAATGTGTGTCTGTCTTCTGTGCATTAGTAAAGGATGTTGCTGAAAATGAGCACTCATGCTCAGCTACTACCCTGGGTAAAATAATAATAACTGGCAAAATTGTCACATCCGCAGGTTTGCACATGGCAGTCATGCCTGATGTCCTCAGCGACTATTGTTGGTTATTAGAATTGTATATACTGTCAAAGTGTCAAGTGTATACTATACCTATTTTGTTTTACATATTTAGAAGTGAGTTAATGATCAGAGTCATTATCTGCAATCGCCTTCCACCTTCGTGTGTCCTATTCACACAAAGGGATTAGCAGTGATAGTGTTCACCTGCAAACAGACACATGCACACAGACACTTGTAAAGTGATGACTTTGCTAGCAGCAGCAACATTAACACATTAAGTTATCATTTGGTCATAGTTACTGAATATCATAAAATAAAACAATATATGAAGCTTTTCCAGGAACCACATTTTGATATTCCCCTTAAAAGTGCAGGTTAGAAATCTGTTTGACTATTGTAGAGGCAGTCAAGCAGACCTCAAGGTGTTATCTGGACCCTATTGGAAACCATTTTAAGTTCTCAAAATGTTTTCCTGTCTATATGTTACAATGGGCCATGTCTAAGCATCACCCTCACCTTTTCCAACTAAGATGTACGGTAATCAATAAGACTAAGCCTAATAGTCTGACACAATCCTTATTCAGAAGATTACCTTCATGACCATTCATTCCCCATCCAATTAATTATAATATCCACAATACAGGAGACTATGTAGCAATGACCTCTGTTTCCCAATTAACCATCAGATGTGAAGCTTTCCATACTCAGTGTCCAGAACCAAATAAGTTACAAGTGGCAAAGACAGTCATTCTATTATTTCCTTTAAATTATGTTCATGCTTTTTGTAGTTTGTGTCTATGTGTGAGAGACTACGCAGTGGTCCTTTCTAGCTTGTGTGTGAGCGCCATCAGTGAAAGTGGACACGGACGGACATGGACAGATGGTAGCAGGTGTCGTGAAGCAGCAGCCGTGGAGTGACATTATATCATAGTTCATCACCCTACGTCACTCTCCACCAGGCCCTTAACCCCAGACTTTAACTCCTCTTGACCACACAGTGGGAGTGATGTTTACTATCTCATCTTTTGCATGCTAATGTATGTCTAAATGTAAAATGTATCACATATTCTGCTTTCTGACAAACTAATTCAGCATAGGGGTTCATCTATTGCTTGTCAATATTGTTATTGATGCATGCTATCGTGGAACATGTTCCTAGAACAGACTGTTCTCTCTGGGGGCTCACTGTCTTTCACCATCAGTTCCTTCGCCCTCGCTTCTCTCTATTCTTAGAGTGAAGTAATTGAATATGGTGTGTGTGTGTGTGTGTGTGTGTGTGTGTGTGTGTGTGTGTGTGTGTGTGTGTGTGTGTGATGATCTTTAGATTCATCCCACACGTTACATGTGTAAGACACCTCATTTTCAAGCATTAGAGTACGACTGTTTCTATTGATTTCAAGATATATAGTTACATACAGTATTCTGCCATACCATGTCAATATGGTCAAACCTATCCCAGATAGATAATAGTCCTGACCTCTGAAAGGCCAGTTAAATTATATCATATATCGGTATAACAAAATGTCAGAATGGTCAAAGCTTTCCCAGATAGCCAACAGTCCTGACCTCTGAAAGGCCAGTGAAATATAAGTCTTTCCAGTTTCCAATTGCCTCTTTCCAGTTGCAATGCTTTCTGAGGGGTTTCGCTTACCAAGGAAATTCCAGAGGGCTTGCATATGGGGGTGTGACTGCATATATCACTTCTGAGCCTCCAGCCCACACAAGTTATTTTTAACTGTCTCTTTTCAGTCCTGCAGCGTGCAGAACCATTCATTTTTATTTATTTATTTTTGTCGCCACCAGGCCGAGACTACGCTTTGTCTGTCTGTGCGTGTGTACGTCCGTCTGTGAACAGCTAATCTTGGCCAGAGCAGAACCTACTCTCCAAACATTTCTGATCGGCCTATTATAGCGCCACCATCTTTTTTTTATTACTGTTTTGTCCAAACATCAGGGAAATCAGTATTTCTATGGTCATGTGATCGAGATGGATCTGTCCGACTTTTCATATTCCATCCTGATTTGCTAAGATATGCATCTAAAGTTTGCAAGAGTGGTTTCCACTTTGAACAAAATGCCTCAAATCATGAAGGCATGTGTGTGAAAGTTCACACATGCCTGTTTTAGCGGCACCAATAGGCTGATGCATTCCGAACATTGCTGGTCCACAATAACCTACCTGGCCTAGCGGAGACCTGTGCTCTGAGGAGAACGTTGAAACAACTTGAAATAAAGTGTAAAATTATATTTTATTTAAAATGTATCATTTAAATTAATGTCTAAAAGACACTGATATCATCATACTGTCTTTAATTTCTTTTGCAACTTTGATTGATTGAATACTTTATTAGTCAAAATTGTATACAACACATGGTACAGTCAGACCTTTAAAGGATAACACAAAAAAGTGCTGGGGACTTGTTTCCATTGTGGTCCAATGTATTAAATTCATAGTAACACTCATAGTAACACAATCAACAAATACACAACACTATAATGTACAAAGGAGAAAAAGGATCTGAAGTCCTGAGAGTTGATTTGTCAGGATAGTTTTCTTTTGAAGAAGAAGAAGAAACCACAGTGCTTTACATGTTTTACTTGACTATTCCAGGCTTTCTTAAACACAAAACACTCAATGTGTTCCAAATTGTACATATAGTGTGAATAGAGTGAATAATTCAGTTTCTGGGCCTTTAAACTAAAACCATTAACGTCCTCGTTACACTGGTTGCATGTCTGCATGTCTGTTTAATTTGACAATTATACTGATTACTTATAAGCCACTTCATGGCCTGGCCCCTAATTACATTATTTTCTAAGTTATTAACGTCATATAAGCCTGTTCAGCGTTCACAACTGGCAGGAGCCTGCTGGTTGTTCCTTGATTCAGATTGAAGGATGACCAAGCTCTGGGAAGACTTGCCTGAGCCTAGGCTTGCTAAAACAGTGTCTTGTTTTAATTCTCTTCTTAAAATAAGAAAAGGCCTTTCCATAATCTATCTTATTTTATTTTTTGATACTTTTAATGTTTTCTTTCTAAGTGCACTTTGTATTTTAAATGTGTTAGTGTTTTATTTGAATATTGTATAGATTCTTCAGTGTAACTGAACTGTAAAGCACTGTAAGTTGTTTTGTAAATATCTTGATATATAATGGTAAATACTAGTATCTTTCTACCATTGTATGATCCCTCACTTAAAACTATTAAGCGTCTGATCAGATGACGTGTTAATCAACTCACGGAAATTGAGGCTGTTTGTATAGTATTTGTGGTTAGGAAAATGACTTGTACCATGTATTTTCTTGAAAGGCTTTCTTGAAGAAGTTGGAGTCCATTAAGCCCACACCTGGCTTGAGGCGCTCAGAGCAGCTTGATGACTACCAACGCCAAGCTACTTACCTGGGAAATGCCTCAGTCTCCATCTACAGGCCTGCCACTAAAAAACAGTCATCCAGCACTTCCCCTCCAGGTAGGTGATTTGTGACTAAAGTTGTTTAGCTTAGCAGACCTTTTATCTAAACAAAAAATGCCAGGCTAAATTGCATGTAGGATAGGCTTGAGTAACATTGATGTCTATTTCTTTATGAAATCTTTACACATGCATTTATCCCTCCTGCATTTGCATGGAATGATATCTGATCTTTTGACAGCTGATACCAAACTAATTGATGTGTCCAGTATTATCTGGAGTCCTCAAAAGTCTTAACATTTTGGAATTGGTCAGTGATTTCCACACCTGTGTCGCGTGTGCCTGTGGTGTTAGCTCTCTGCTTCCAGAATTGACGTCGGAATTGTGAATGCATTACTCTGATTCACTCGCATGCATAAAGTGAGTGGCAAAGTGAGTTTAACGTTGTTTAATGCAAACAGATAGGACATTTCTGTTTGGATGTATGGGCTGTCAAGGCCAGAAAGTAGTTTTTTGCCACTCAAAATTCAACTTCTGGGTACGATGATGGTGTCACGCGCATACCCTCTAAATACCCTCTGTTCTGGTTCCTTGCAGGTAAGGGTCCACGGCGTCCAGGCAGTGTTGTCCATCACACTAGGGCAGCTTCTTCGTCAAGTGACTCCACCACCAGACCGAATCCCAAGTCCAATAAAGTCAGTGTGCCACGGCCAGCTTGGAGCTGAGAGCAATACTATTAATAGAGCGTATACGTGGGACATCATCATCATACTCGGAACGTTATGCGGGAATGCCGACTAAGTGGCAAAAAAAAATTCTGGGCTTGACAGCCCATACATCCAAACGGAAAAGTCCTATCTGATTGCATTAAACGTTAAACTCACTTTGCCACTCAATTTTCTACTCACTTTATGCATGTGCATACCCTCTATTGCCAATATCCAATGGATTATGTGGGGTAGAATGTCCTCAAGTCTATTTGATGGTACTATTTCTAAAAATTTAAGTCTGGGACTAGGAGTTAGCAAAGCTTGGATAATTTAATGAGATCAGCATTATTAATGAATAGCTCTGATTATTGCGCTTTTCTAAGTACCCAATGTTGCTTTACATAAAAGAAGAGGAAGGACTCCATTTCTTATTTTTTTATTTAGTTTTTTTATGTTTTTGTCAGTTTCTGTTTTACTCAAAGACTTTGCCCAGTCCCCCTAGTGAATGTGTTGTAGACGCATTCATCTGTAAATTCCAGGACTCTCTGTATGTCTGACTTTCCTCGCATATATCAAGGGCCGTTCATTCGATCAACTTCACACTTGGCGGACGTATTGCTGCCCAAGCAGTGGTGAAGTGCATTTACTTCGCTACATCTCGGAGACATGTACTTTTACTCTCCACTACATTTATTTAAAAAACTTTAGTTACTATAGTTACTTTGTAGATTTCGATTATAATTATGAAACATACATTACCCACTTCAGCCCTATATTTCGGCCATTTGAGAATAGCAGATCTACAAGCTCGCAATGTGTCGCATATACATTTTGAACTTGTGGAATGGGACATTCTGCATAATGAGTACTTTATATTTTTGGTACTTTAAGTACAATTTTATACCAATATTTTAGTACTTTTACGCAAGTAATTTTTGATTACCACAATTTTACTTGTAACGGAGTAGTTCTACACTGCAGTATTCATACTTTTACTTAAGTAACAAATGTGAGTATTTTTGGGTGAGTACCCAAGGAAGTGCAGGATAAAAGCAGTTCTCCAGAACCATGCAGCTTGCTCAGAACATGTACGCATTCCGGACAGCTGCATACTGAGAACTAGCATTCTAAATAAAGGGTTGGGCTGTTAGCTTTTATTTTGAAAGGTTGCTCATTATAATATATATTTGCTATCATTATAATATATATTTGCTATATTATTATACATATCGCCTGTATAGTGACATCTCTGTTGAAGTGGTGAAGGTATGACATCTGTTGCCAATTGTTTACAGTTATTCAGAGTTTCACTTACAACGATAACATGCGCATAATAGTCCTACATGCACTCTCTTTGTTTCATTAAAGAAAATGTGCGATAAATTTGTACGCTTTGTAATGCAAATTGAGAGCTATGCTAGTGCTATACTGAAATATTTTAGATAAGAAATATTTATATTTTGATTTTGTGTAATGTTTTCCATTATCAAATAAAGCTTCTGCTTGGCGACATCTTGCTTAATGGCACTAATTTTCCGTTTTCACAGCTTGAAATCTGTTAATTATTTTCACAAATTTCATTTGGGGCACTATTACCACTTCTCCCCAAAACATAGGTAAATCAAAAATGGCGTTACAGGTGTCCTATAATCTAGCCTGTTAAATTCCAACTGAGTCACAACAATGGCTGTGAATGGCTAAAACACTACATTACATGGGGCAGTGTCAATCTTGAGGTCTTATACAAATATAAGACGTTAAACTTCAAAACGTGTATAGGGTTCATGTCAAGGGTGGGTATTGTGTCCATTTCTAGTTGCAATTTCATTGGCAATCAATGAATAGCAGTGCAGCAATTAGTCAGGTTTCCAGGAGAAAATATATGTTGACAACACAAAACAGAATTATTTTCACGTTTATTCTTATTAAAAGAATGTATGAGGTCAGATCAGAATGAACATAAGAAAATGTGGGCCTCTATAACTTTTACAATCCAACTACATTAACTGTATGAGGAGAAGTGATCCACAGTCCCACTGTGCAACCAACCTCACTTACTTATTCATCACAAGCCTTTTGACACATCTTAAAATAAAATATATACAGGTTTCCGGCATGAATCCGGGCCAAATAGGCCCACCTTTCCTGGTCTGTCTCAAAGGGGTACATGCATACTTTGATTCACCACAAGTTGTTATCAATCTATATGAAAATAATTAAGACATAGGCGACAAGAATGGTTTCCTTGGGGACTAGGAGGTTTATGTGCGCTTCTTGATCTCATCATAGAGCACCAACACGAAGGCCCCACCGGCACCTCTGATCACGTTGGACCAGGCACCCTTGAAGAAGGCCTTGCCTCCCTCGTCCTTCGCGATCTTCTTCCAACAGTCTATTGTGCCCGTGTACATGATGTCCGCTGGAAAGTGACATGGATTAACAACCTATACACCGCCCATTGACAGGTAAAATGCGTTATGACGCCAAGATTTGTGATTTCATGGTGTAACTAATGGGATACTCACCTCCTTTGCGTCCCGACTGCATCATCATGCGACGTCTGACGGTGTCGAAGGGATATGAGATGATTCCAGCCACAGCAGTGACAGACTGAGCAATCATCCAGGTAATCAAGATGCTGGTATTCTTGGGATCAGGCAGCATACCTAAGAGATGAAGTTGGATCAAATAAATAATTTTTTTTAAAGTCAGTCAGTAGTAGGTATAACATCCTCTTTGTCTGTTTTAACCCAATTAGGCCTAACTAATTCTGGCAGGTTTGCACTTGATAAGAATAAATGTCCCAATCTTAGGCCCAAATCACCTTTAGCTGTGTCAAAACATCCGAAATAGGCCGCTCTGTAAATGATAATGCCCTGAACAGACACGTTGAATCCTTGGTAGAGACCACCAAAGCCATCGCTTTTGAAGATCTTAGTGAGGCAGTTTCCAAGGCCAGAGAATTCTCTTTCAGCTCCGGCTTTGCCAACGTCGGCAGCAAGCCTTGTTCTGGCGAAGTCAAGGGGGTACACGAAGCAAAGGGATGTTGCACCAGCTGCGCCACCAGATGCCAGATTTCCAGCGAAATAACGCCAGAACTGTGTTTTTGGATCCACTCCACCCAGGAAGACCTTCTTGTACTTGTCTTTGAAAGCGAAGTTGAGGGCTTGGGTGGGGAAGTAACGGATCACATTGGCCAGATTACCTCTCCAAAAGGAAATAAAGCCTTGTTCCTTTGGGATTCTTACAATACAGTCTATGATTCCCTTGTACTGGTTCTCCACTGCGATCTGCTTGCTGACATGTTGCACCTGTATGCAGAAGGAAATAAATGATAAAGTTTGCCTATCAATCTTCGCCAAAAAATTAAGTTCCTATTCGCATAGGAACTTAATTGTCACCCAACTGAGCTATTTTTTTGTTAATCATATTACTATAGTTTAAACAACAAATAATTTTAAGTTGAATAACTTTAAGTAGCAGGCTAGTTGTAGACTACTTGCTGGCTACAAGAAGGTGCCACTTGAGAAGAGGTTGTGCATATTGGGTTACATGCTTGGAAGTTAAATTTAGGAATTTACTTACACTGACAATATTACAGAGGTGACCTCTGTAATATTGCATATGCAGAAAGACTAATAGACTTAATTCAAGTAACTTACACTTAAGATACACAATCAGGATTCAACTATATAGGCTATAGTGCAAGTATTTTACTAAACAAGTGTGTATTAAATCACCATGTCACCATCTCAATAAAAGCAGTAATTTAGGGCAGCAACGAGTAGCATGCCTAAAACATCTCAATTCTCCACACAATTTATGGCGCACACCTCCAGCAATCATGAATTCTCTCACCCAATGACACTAGACTTAAAGCGGAGCTGTAGGAGGCTTGGATCCACAGAAAACTAGATATTTCCACCCTGATTTTCTTTTATTTTCTTCTTTATTTATTTATTTTATTGGTTGTTATGATTTTCTCCCCCCGGTTTACCAGTTTTACGCACTTTACGCACAGACCAGATCCACTGCCATCGACATTTGGATCAATTATCTTACCTGCAGCAACAACTTGACTCTCTCAATAGGAGCAACGGCTGTCTTTGAGACGGCAGCAGAAATGCCACCAGCCAAAAAGTCAATAAGGAAGCTCATCGCCGCGTCCGACATGGCTGGATCTTGGATGTTTCTCCTCGTGCTCAAAAATCACCAAGGTCCTCAAGGAAACCCAGCGGCCGTTCAAGTGAACGACGCCCCCCCATCTCTCCTAATATATGAGAGCTCCTTATCGCGAGAATGCGGGGTGATGGATTTTCA